>NC_142951.1:33783236-33808236 GCF_046866305.1 Octopus bimaculoides | reverse complement strand
TAAACAAACCAACAGCAGCTGTTGAGCAATGGTGTGGGAATAAACAGAAAGACACACAGATAAACATGCGTACATACATACATGCATTCTACCACACCCAGCTGTATGTATGTATATATATATATATATATATATATATATATATATATATATATATATATATATATATATATATATTATGTACACACACACACACATATATATATATATATATATATATACATACATGAAACAGCTGAAGTGAACCACAATCCATCTGTTGGTGTGTCTACGTCCCCCGTAACTTAGCAGTTCGGCAAAACAGACCGATAGAATAAGTCCTGGGGTCGATCTGTTCGACTAAAGGTGATGCTCCAGCAAGGCCACAGTCAAATGACTGAAACAAATAAAATAGAATAAAAGAATATATATATATAATTAATCGGTATATGATTTAACTAATTAAACACAATTCAACAAATTCGTTCATATTTATGTAATGGAGGAGATAAGATGCTAAAATAGGTTATAGTTTTTATTATTCATGTTGCTATACAATTTGTTTCGTACAAAAAGACTCAGCTATTCATAATAGAAAATCGGAAAGTCAAATTCGTACTCGTTGGTAGTTGGGATAAAAACTAAAAAAGACGTTAGAAGTACATAGATTTTCCCTTAGTAATCATAATGCGTTAGTTCTTGGAGTCATGCCTAGCTTAAGTTAGATCGTATACTGATTATTCCTGTATAAGTTTTCATACCTGTACAAATTTACGTTAGAAAATGCAATAGTAAAGGATGAAGAAACTGTTAGAAATCTTTGGAAATTACTCCAATTAAAGGACGAACTCACATTCATCCATTAAAATATATATACACACACACACACACACATACTCATATATAAATAGATACACACACACACACATATATATAGTACCTCACTGCGTGACCTCCGTTTTGTACAAGAGGTCAAGATCGGTGTGATTGGCTTCCCAAAACATCTAACCATATTTGACAAATCGGGGGCTACTGCAATTTCGCACCTCTCCTTGAAAAATGCATGTTTTTGAAAAAAATTTTCGGATTCTTACGTTTTAGATGTCGGAATTTTTTTTTTTTAATTTAACCCCCACCCACCCAATTTAAATTTTTAATTTTGTTTACTTTAGCGAACCCCCAAAACTTTTATACGGACCCTCAGAACCCATATGAACCACTACTCTAGTGGTAACAGCCAGAGAAGCAGCAGTTTTATATATGATGATTGCCTCATCTTCTCCGATAATAATCGATTGTTCTGAGTAACTTTCATCCTTGCACGTGCGCAGATATCCATCGCCATCGAACTTTAAAAAAATACAAAACGGATGACGAAATGAGATAATAGTGAGACACCCGAACACCATTGGATTTAAGTGACAAAAAGCCTGTACAACACTTTCGGCATTCAGTCGGTTGCCATAGAACAAGTTCCTTCCTCAGAGCTTTGTCAAACATAATCGGAACCTCCTAAACCCCCGATAAACCTATTTAACCCTGAGAAGTACTACCATCGAATGTCAAAATGGACCTGGGAGTAACGGTAATCAAGACGTGATTCCACGCTCGCCATAATCCCAGAACTCCTGAACTGGATTCTCGTCACCGGACGCCGTTTAAAGACCTCCCCATAAATCGTACAGACAGCCAAATTGTGGTTTCTACACACTTGAAAGTATTCCTTGAATTTCATTAGCTTTCTTAATGTTTTCATCAAGTTCGGCTTCTTATGATTAATGCCCATCCCATTATCGTATTTCTATAAAAGTTCCGAGATATTTAAACTAATTTCCTTCTTCCCGATATTGCTGATTCACTGCACAAGGCTAGGAATCTTACGCATGCGCGCACACACACACACACAAACACGCATTCATGTCTAATCTTAGTTATGTTGAGGCGACAGTTTCAAGGGACTTCAGCTAACTTCCTCAGATCAACTTTCGGCTCGCTGTCACGTGCTGTTACAAAGTGAATCTGGGAGCGGTGGATCTGGCATCTTCTTCACACTAACCTTGACAACCTTGTTAACTTTTTTCGTCGAGCAGAGGTGCTTGGAATAGCTAATCCCGTTGCAGGTGCTCTCTGCTACTAGCTTCAGGGTCTGGTCATGCCTCCAGTATTAGGTCCCCTCACCCCGGGGTCTTTGGACAGTTATTGACAACATGTTTCAGAGTTCTTCTTATAGCTTTGCTGAGCTATACACAAACAAACTAGTAGAGACGAGAATATGTTTCTCAAAGGTTTATTACTTTACGCACATCAGGGCTTAAGTCGACAGTTGTGTCTACCCTGCTTCAAGACTACATATTGATCCCTACACCCAATCCTTCTTTCCCTGAATACAATCCCACTGGCATTCCCCCCCTTCATGTCTTTCTTCGTCGGTGTTGGCTGACAAACCTCCAACAGGAACATTAAAGACAGCAATCTTACCGGCCGGAGGCGGGGCTGATGGGTGGGGTAAAGGCGCCTGCAAGGGCCATGGGCATTGCTCTTCTCTCTCCCCACCTATCAATGAAAACAAAAAGGACTTGAAACTAGTTAGACTGATACATTGATCCCATTTTCTGCTAAGGGACAAATAAAACTATTTTTTCTTGTTACGTTTCTAAAATTGTATCTACTCTGTTTACACACACACACACACACACTAATCACAATATACAGTATTACAAAACCATTACCAATTACTAATTACCAATTAGTTTCGCATTCGGTACTAAAACCGGATGTTAGCTATCGGAACGGTTGAGTAATACCGCGTGCTCTTCTGAGACGACAGTTATGAAACAACAAAAACAAAACAAATAGCGACTCAGATTGATACATCCATTCTACTGACAAATATACGAATGCATTCTTTTCTGATGTAGATTCTTAGACTATATATACGTATGTATTTATATAATTTTAATAATCAGAAGTTACAAGTAACTCGAGAGCCGATTCAGAATACACACACACACACACACACCATATGTATGTATTCACATATTGATCTATCAATACATATGTCAAAATGCATTCATGTATTGATCTACGAAACACACTCTCCCAGACACACATATAGAGTTAAAAACTGTCTTGAACCTACAAACCTGGAGTTTACTTGGATCTATGAGGCAATGGACACTACAAGATACTCTTCGCTTCTGAACGGACGCCAGTCAGTCATAGAATTAATTTTTCCACTGCCCTGCCGCTGGTACTCATTTGGTTCCCTAACCTGGGTATCGAACTCACAACCTAATGATCGTAACCCTATAACTGTAGTCACCGAACCACGTGCCTCAACACCAACACACACAAGCATTACATATTTACACGCATGTACACAAACACGCATCTGTACGTACCTATATATGTATGTATGTATCTGTCAATCTATCTATCTATCTATCTATCTATCTGTCTGTCTATGTGCAGCCTTGTGTGGCTAATAAAAGAAAGTTATCTATCTATCTATCTACCTACCTTCCTACCTGTCTATCTATCTATCTATCTATCTATCTGTCTGTCTATCTGTCTGTGTGCAGCCCTGTGTGGCTAATAAAAGAAAGTTATCTATCTATCTATCTATCTATCTATCTATCTACACATATGTACACGCATGTGTGTATGTGTGTGTGTTTGTGTATTTTACACTCACGCAAAAAAAACATTCCTTGATGCATTTTCAGTTTCTCTTATAAGGTAACCCATAAGTCTCACACACGAAACCCAAATGTAACTCGTGAAATATTTGATAAATGAAGAAGAAAAAGAAACCATTCAAATTAATTTGGATTTTATCCCAACTTTGGTCCACTTAATTATGAGCTGATAATGAAAACATTTTTCTTCATAACCTTTTTTAATAAATTAATTAATAGCAAACCCTTTCTTCGAAAACGAAAGGCTTCACACACAATTTTATGAATTTTAATTCGAAAAAAGAAACAAAAATCAAAAAAATAATATAAAAGTATAAAGTAAAACAACTTCAAAATCAACGTTTTAAAAAAAATTCTACTGTGCCGTAGAAAGGTCTCCTTCCTTTGTAATCCTTTAATATTTCACGAGACAACGAAACTTAAGGGTTTCTTTTAAACTTATTTTCTGTTTGATATAAAAGACATGTTTGCATTAATTTGGATGTTTGTAAAAATTAAAAAAAAAGAATAATTAAAAAATGCAAATCACATTTCGCTTCATTTTAAGTTTAGTCAACAAAACTTAAGGTCTAGAAATTATATTTACACACCTTAACTAACCCCCCTCCTCTATCCCCGTTCTATTTCCTAATTTCATTCTTCCTCCTCCTCTCTCTCTCTCTCTCTGTCAGTCTGTTTGTCTTCCTCTCTCTCTCTCTTTCTCTGCTGACTGTCTCTTTTCCTCCCTCCCTATCTCTGTACCTGTCTATCCATCTACTTCTCTCTCTCTCTATCTCTGACTACATCTGTCTTTCTATCACTCTTCCAGTCTGTCTATCTGTCTTTCTGTCCCTCCCTTTGTCTCTGTCTGTCTGCCTGCCTACCTGCCTGTCTGCCTGCCTGCCTGCCTGTCTATCTGACTTTCTTTCTCTCTCTCTCGCTCTCTCTGGTTATCTGTCTGTCAGTCCATCTCCCCCTTACTTTCTCTGTCTCTCTATCTCTATATCTCTCAATATATATCCATCTATCCATCCATCTGTCTATCTATCTATCTATCTATCTACCTCTCTATCTATTTGCCTGTCTGTCTGTCTCTATCTAATATATCTCTTCGTTCTTTCTTTTTTTCTCTCTCTCTCTCTCTCTCTCCCTTCCTCTCTTTCAGATGTTTTAATTTATCTTCCTATTTATTTTTTCCTTTTTATTCTTTTTTTATTCATTGACTCATTCATCTATTTACTAAGGGAAATAATCCGTTTCGTTTTACTCTCTCTCTCTCTCTCTCTCTCTTACCCCCTCATGCACTCCCGCTCTACACATCTTCCTCTCTCTCTCCTACACCACACACACACACACATACACACACACACACACACACACACACTTACTCTCTCTCTCTCTAACACACAACACTCTCTGCCTTTCTCTTTCTCTCAACACAAATTCCGGTCCATCATTTACAACCAACCCAGCCAGCGCCCAAAATGACGTCCGAACTAGACGAAAGTTTAGACAAAAGCAACATAAAGTGTGTCCTGGTCGGAGACAGTGCCATTGGCAAGTCGTGTTTAGCGGCCAGAATTACAAATAACACTTTCCACACGGAGTATCTACCAACATTATTTGATAACTACGCTGGTAAGTTTCTTTTTTCCTTTTTGTTAAGAGTTCTTCTTCTTCATGTTGTTGTTGTTGTTAACCATTTATTTATTTGTTTGTTTGTTTTGTTGGTTTTTTTGTCCCGTTTGGGTTTCTTTCGATCGTTTTTTTGTTTTTAGTTTGGATTGTTCGGTTGGGGTTTTTGGTTGTGTTTTTGAAGTTGGATTTAAGTTTTGAATTAGTTTTTATTGAAAGGATTTAACAAACGTTGGGTTTGTCTTGAATGAGAGATGAAGAAAGAAAGATGATGGAGACAGACGCACACACACACACACACACACACACACACATGTATATATTGAGAACATATTCTTCGTGGTTAGGTGATTTGGCATCTATTTCTAGCATATAGGAGTCCACTTTTGCTGGTCTTTCCTCTTAATTTTGTATATATATATATATAGATAGATAGATAGATAGACAGAGAGGAGGTGATAGATAGACAGAGAGGAGGTGATAGATAGAAAGAAAGAGAGATTAGAGATAGAGACAGATATACAGGAGGGAGTAACGGATAGAGAGATAGATTGAAAGAGAAAGAGAAAAAGGGATAGAGACATATATATAGGGAGGGAGTAACGGATAAATCGAGAGTGAGGTATATAGATTGATAGAGAGAAAAGGGAGGGATATAGGGAGTAAGTAACGGATAAATTGTGACAGACTGAAAGAGGCATATATATATATATATATATATATATATATATACATATATATATATATATATAAATATATATATAAAGAGAGGGTGACAGAAGGATTGAGAGAAAGAGAGGGTTGGAGAGAAGTAGTTAAGGTGATGGTATAGGGGAAAATAAGGTAAAAAGGTAGAAAGTATAAGGGTAAAAGTGATGGATAGGTAGATAAATACATACATAGGGAGAGGGAGAGAGAGTGAAAGAAAGATACGTGTGGGAGAAAGAGAGAAGGGGATTTCGAAAAAGTAAGGTGAGAAAGGAAAAGAAAAAAGGGACAATGAGAAAAAGAAAGAAAAAACATTCAAAATTAAAATCTACAAATATAAGATGACGCTAATACAGGGGGGGGGGGGTTATAAAAAGAGAGAAAGAAAGAATGAAAGTAAATTATGAAAAGACGATTAAAAGATGCTGAATAACAAGAAAAAAAGAACCAAGGTTTTTCATCGTTCCGTTTCGGAAATTTCGGATTTTCATACGAACATCCCCGGTTTTCCTCTCCTTCACTCCTCCTCCTCCTGCATCTGGTTCTCCTCTTCCTCATCCTCCTACTCCCTCTCATTGTTTTCCTTTCTGGATGATGAGAGCTTTCGCTTTTGCCTTTCAAAGTTATTCAGACCGAACTAACTTTTGAGACCCGTCTCGTCCGTTAAATAAAAAAAAACCCTTTCCCCCCGTTGTTATATATAAAGTACTTATTTGTGTTATATATATTTATTATTATTATTACGTTATATAATAACTATTACTGTCATTAATGGCTTTATTATTAATCTTTAATTGCTGACTTTTAAAAAATTTCGTCTGAAGGTTTTTATTTCTTCTTACTTTTTCTCTCTATCACGTTAGGAAGTGATGGGGAAGCTGCCGTCTTCATCCTATTGCATACACACATACACACACAAACTCAGGCAGACTTATACACACATATGTTTACAAGCATACACACACACACTAATACATTCAAAGTAACACACACACACAACTCGTACACAAGCCTTATGCACACACACACACGTGCAAACACATTCACAAAATACACACACTACATACATGTACAGATACACATACATACACAACTCGTACATATACTACACACACACACACACACACTCAAATACATACTTTACAACAGCACGCAAATACTTAAACACACATACTCAGAGACGCCGTGCACTCACACACACAAGCATATAATACGTATACGTACACACACATACACACGTGTGTACACTTGATCTGCTAGAAATGTCAGCGAAATATTCTCCCCCCAAAGCACTCCCTAATGTCTGCAATAAATAAATAAAAATAATAATAGAAGGAAGGAAATAAACGTACATTGGATAATGTATTCCTTTAAACACACACACACACACACACACACACACACACACACACACACACACTGTCTACTGAATAAATAAAAAAAACGAGGTTAGTGATCACAGCTGGAACGCCTTTAAACATAGATGTAGATTTACTAAACACACATACACACACACACGCATAGATAAGAGAGGGAGAAGGAGAGAGAGAGAGAGAGAGAGAGGGGGAATAAAGGTGTGATGGTCACGGTTGGGATGTCTGATCATATAGATATAGCCCTGCTCGAGAGCGATGGCGAATTATCAAAGACACACACAGAGACACAGACATATATATTGAGAGAGAGAGAAAGAAAGAGAGAGAGAGAGGGGCTGCAAAAGCTAACCCTACGACCGTTTATAAAAGTTCAACTGAATGAAAACAGCCTCAAATTTATATTCCTCCATTCGAATGTAAAACGGTTCCAATAATAGCTTTTATACGACTGACATACAACACCAGACTCTGGACTTTTAAAGGGCATTATAACCGATTTTGGTGACCCTTAAGTATTGTAGCACAAGACCTCAGATTTTGAAAGGGTACCATAACCGAATTAGGCACAGCTCCCCCCCCCCCCACACACACTTCAGAACTACAGAATAATACCTCAAGTTTTTAAAGGGTATTAGCCAGATTAGGTGACCCCTTGTGCTTCAGAACAGACCCCCAGATTTTAAAAGGATATTATAGACGAATTAGGTTACTCCCTAAGCACATCAGTACAAGACTTTGGATTCTTAAAGGGTATTGTAATAAAATTAGGTGACCTGACCTCTTAGGACCTTACTGGGCTATTTATTAGTTCGTTATATCAACCCTGGGAGGAAGAACAGCAAAGTCGATCTCTGTGGGATTTGAACTCAAAACGTAAACAACTCGATATATTTGCTGTTTTATTATTTTCACTCGAAGCAGGAGATTGCAAATATTTGGGTGAAGGACATAGCAGTCGATAAATATCGACTATTATACTTTACCCCGTGGCAGTAACAGGCAAGGTTGACCCCAACCGGGTTTGAACTTAGAACGTAAATGTAGATGTTAAAAAAAAAAACTATCGCAGCACATTTTTTTTGGCCTGATGTCTTACCCCCCTACTCTACCATCCATAGCTTCGTAACTAGTTTCGAAACTGATTATCAAAGATATTAATTCCTGGAACTGTTCTGCGATGAAAAAAAAAAAACATTCAGAAATAGTTTGTCTAAGACTGCGATAGCCAATGCCTTCTTTTTTTGTTTTGTTTCTTTTTAAAACTGTTATGTGTGGTTTGAGGGCAATCTGCCTGTTATTTTTAGCAAACCGAACGACCTGCATAACTTTTTAAAAACGTATGTATGATTTGAGGGCGATACGACTGCTATTTTTAGCAAGCCAAGCGGCACGCATAACTTAGTTGTGTGTACTTTAGGGCGATTCGACTGTTATTTAAAGCAAGCCGAACGGCACGCATAACTTAAAACTGTTGTTTCTACATTAAGGGCGATCTGACTGCTTTTTTAAGCATACCGAGTAACCTTCGTTGGTTCCTTTATATATATATTTTATATATTTTTATGGTGTCTTTTTTTTTCCATATCTTGTAAAGATTATAGTGTGTAAATGAAGGCGATTCTGGTTGCTATTAGCAAATTTGGTGTCCCGAATCAAGATTCTCCATGTTGGGTGGTTTGAATGCTTGTTATCCCCGTTTATTTTTTGCAGTTTCCGAAATTAATTATTGAAGATGGACTTTTTATTTTAATTAATAATTAATGGTTTTTATTATTAATAAGTACGACTGACGCCTGATGTTTTTGGGGAGGCGGGGGGGGGGGGGGTTAGTCGATTTACATCGACCTCAGTACTTGACTGGTACTTTATTTTATCGGCCTCGAAAGGATTAAAGGCCAAGTCGACGTCGGTAAGATTCGAACTCAAGAAAGTCAAGTTTGTCGTATTAGGATCAATACACACACACACACACACACGGGTTTCGATGTGATGGTAAAGAGAGTAAAAAAAGATTGTAAGAATAACGGAGAGAAAGAAAGAAAAAAATTGTGTGAGAGAGAGAAAAAGAAAGAAAAAGAGAAAAGAGAGAAAGAGTCGAAGGGAGAAGGAAAAAGAAAGCGTAAGAGAAACAGAGAGAAAGTAAAAGAAAGACGGAGAAAACGTGAAAGACCGAGAGAAAGAAAGAATAAGAGAAGAAGAAAGAGAAAGTAAGAAATAAAAGCGACGGAGAAAGTGAAAAGGAGAAAGAATGAGAACGAATAAAAGAAAGAATGAGAGATAAAGCAGTGTTTTTAAGAAATTCTGTTCGGCCTTTCAAATGAAGTGAAAAACTCATGAAGGAGAATTAACATATGTTTGTTGCCAGGAAGATGCTATGAGTAAATAATTATCCAAAGCATCAGTCTTCGGCTACATGACAATGCTGTGTGTGCATGTATGTATGTAGGGGTTAATATGTATATATTTACTTTTTGTTACATGTGTATGTACGTAGGTATGAATGTATGTATATGAATGGCATAAAATATTTAAGAAACCTGAAACTTTAAGTAAAGAAACAAGTTTGGATAGAGTTTCAACTTCAGATTATATATATATATATATATATATATACATACATACATACATATAGTGTGTGCGTCTTGAAGACGCGACTGTTTTCCTAATGTTAATAAACTGGCGTTTAGTTTAAATCATTAAAGACATCGATATCAAATAACTTCGATCAGGTAACTTTGCATGTTGAGAGACAACTGGCTCTTTTAAGTTGTGAAATGTAACAGGGAATGGCCTTAATGCATACATACACACATATATACATATGTGTATAAACACATACACACATGCATTCAGGCACACACTTTTTATACACCTTTAAATTTATCCACGCTACTTTCAAAAACTTTTCCGGCATGAAATATTTCCGTTTACTTTCGGTATTTCATCACTACATTTGTGTGTGTATATATATATATATATATATATATATGTATATTTGTATGTCTGAGTGTGTGTTAGTCTTTCTGTGCCTATATGCATGTATTAATGTATTTGTGTGTCTGTATGTATGCATATGTTAGCGTGTATGTGTGTGAGATGAGATTTTTTTTTTTACAGATTTGAAATTTGTCTCTCCGCCCTTCCTCTTACCTTCCCCCACACACTTTCTCTCCTCCTGCCATGGTTCTCTATATATTTGACACTCTTTCATCCCTCCCTCTCTGTCTCTTTCTGCCTTTTCTATTCTCTATCCCCTTTCTATCTTCCTTTCTCCTTCTTCCCTCTCTCTCTGCCTCTCTTTCACTTCCCCACTTCAAACTTGTTCTCCCTCCCTTTCCTCTCTCCTATCCCTCTCTCGCTTTCTCTCTCTTTTCGTTTTTCCCTTTATCACTCCCTTGTTTCTCTCTTCTCCCTCTCCCATTTCTTCTTTCCTTTAATTCTTTCCCCCCTCTCTCTCTCCCTCCCCTGCTTTTGTTATTTTCTTTCTCGCTCTCAGTCTCTCTTCCTTTCATCTCTCTCTCTCTCTCTCTCTCTCTCTCTCTCTGCTTCCTTTTCATACACTTTCCCTCTCCACTTCAAAACTTGCTCCCTCCCCCTCTTTCCTCACTCACTCCTTCGTCCACTCCCTCCTTCTCTTTCCTCTTCCTCCTCAAGTTTCACTCTAACGGTGAATTAAGTGGAAGTCGTCAGCAACGCTGACTGAAGTTCATTTATTTCTTTATATTCTTTTTTTATGTTTTTTCTTTTAATTTGGTTGTTTTTCGCATTTAATGGAGAGAGAAAGGAAGAGAGAGGAAGGAAGAGAGAGAGAGAGAGAGAGGGTGGGTATGTAGGAGTGAAAGAAAGTTACTACAGCAAACACACACACACACATACACGCTGCAATCGTTATGTAGTCTTTTCCTTGATTCAGTCATTTGACTGCGGCCATCCTGGAGCACCACCTTGAAGGGTTTTAGTCGAACAAATCGACCCCAAGTCTATTTTTTAAGGCATAATACTTATTCCGTTGGTCTCTTTTGCCGAACTGCTAGTTGACGGGGATGTAAACACACCAACACCGGTTGTTAAACGGTGGTGGTAGTGGTGGTGGGTACACAAACACAAAGACACTCGTGCACATATATACAGGAGTGGCCGTGTGGTAAGAAGCTTGCTTACCAACCACATGGTTCCAGGTTCAGTCCCACTGCATGGCACCTCGGGCAAGTGTCTTCTACTGAAGCCTCGAGCCGACCAAAGCCTTGTGAGTGGATTTGGTAGACGGAAACTGAAAGAAGCCCGTTGGCATGCTTGACCGCTAAATCCACAAGTTTTTTTTTCATTCTCTCTTTGTTTATTTTCTCGTATTCCTTTCTGTTGAAGAGCGTAGGCTCGAAACATAAAAGACTTTCTTACTTTCCTGAGCGTCAAACTAATACTCCTACTTGTTGTTCATACATCTGTCTTCATCTTCTGTTTTTCTATAAATTTCAACTATATATATATTATATATATAATATATATATATACATACACACACACACACATATATTTGTGTTTATTTGTCCCCCCCCCCGCACCATCGCTTGATAACCTATGTTAGTGTGTTTACTTCCCCGTAACTTAGCGGTTCGGTGGAAGAGACCGGTAGAATAAGTACTGGCTTACAAAGAATAAGTCCCGATGTCGACTAAAAGGCGGTGCTCCAGCATGGCCGCAGTCAAATGACTGAAACAAGTAAAAGAATATATATATATATATATATATATATACGACGGCCTTCTTTCAGTTTCCATTATTATTATTATTATTCTGAGGCGGCGAGCTGGCAGAATGGTTAGCACGTCGGGCGAAATGCTTAGAAGTATTTCGTTTGCCACGTTCTGAGTTCAAATTCCGCCGAGGTCGACTTTGCCTTTCATCCTTTCGGGGTCGATAAATTAAGTACCATTGAAACACTGGGGTTGATGTAATCGACTTAATCCCTTCCCCCAAATTTCAAGGCCTTGTGCCTGTAGTAGAAAGGATTATTATTATTATTATTATTATTATCCTGCTGCTACTGTTTTTCACACTTTCTGTACTGTCAGCCATCACCACCTATTTGCCCCCCCCCCCCACTCATATTTTTCGACCACTACCCTTCTATCCTTGTTCACCATTTACTACATACGCCTCCATTCCGCCTCCGCCCGTCCTCTTTAGCCATCTCTCATTCTCATGGAAGACGGACATTAAATGTGATATCCTGTCTTCCACGCTGTCATTGGTTGGACAATTCAACAGGATCCAACGACTAGGAGGACGGTCATCGTTCTCCATTCAATACCAAGGCATTGATTCTCCAGGTGGAAGCCCTTCCAAGCGCCAACTACTTTGTAGAGTGTACTGAGTGCGTTTGTCGTGACACCGTAGCACCAGCACTAGTGAGGTCACCATGTAACTCGCAAGTTTAAAAGATCTGCTTCGTCTAAGTGGTGGCCGGAAGAGGGGGAGTGTACTAGAGAGGGAGCTGGCTTTATGGTAGATGTTGAGAAGTTAACAGAAAATGATAATATATACTCATATATATATATATAACAAGGAAATTTTATGACAAATTCATTGTAACAAATGAAAGTGAAAGCTGTTGGTGATGGAATGATTGGTGTGTCTAAAAGACCCTCTCATTTTAGTTATGTGTCAGTTAAATTCTTTTCTAATTAATCCCGTGACCATTAGCAATTTTGTGTAGCCAGCCATATTGTGTTGAGAACAACACCGAGAATCAAGTAATGACGCTAATGACGATGATGAAGAGGTTTGTCACCGCAAAGAAGGAAGTACTATCTCAAACTAAACTGTTAAACTAACAAACCTTAATGACGAATACATCATTTATTTATTCGTTTAGTTATTCATTCATGTCTCTCTTTCTTCCCCCTCCTCTCTCTCTCTCATTCACACTCATGTCGTCTGCTTTATGGGACACTTCTTTAAACAGAAATAATGGAAGACCAGCCGACATGTTTTATTTGTAACAGACGAAATATATATTCTCGATAATGTCTGAATCTTTCTGAATATTCATACCTAACGTAAATAATACTCAACAAAAAGCGTAAACTTTATGGAACAGTCTGTTTTTGTCAATGAAATTAAAATTTCAATCAAATATATTTTTGTTTTTAAACAACAGCAGCCTGTATCAAACTGATCTCGTTTACTATTGTTCCTGACTCATCATCCATTCTGCAAGCTCCAGCATTGTTTTATTATAAACCAATAGTTTGGAAACAAAAGAAAGAATTGTTTTTTTTTTTTTTCCTTCATGGTACTGGCTTTCATCAGTTTTATTTAGTATAAGAACAAGCATAACTCGCTTCTCAACCTAGAAGTTTCGAGTTCAGTCCCACTAAGTGGCACCTCCGGCAATTGTTACCTGCTGTGAGTGAACTTTACCCGTCAGTCTTACGAGGCAGGTGTCATTTCTAATGGGCGGACTTAGGGAATAGTTACCATGACTACCCCACAGAAACAGGAAAGGATAAGGAATTTGAGGCGGTTGTATCTTTCCGTCAAAGAATTTAACCTTGTACATTTTTAGCCCCTAATTCCGCTCCATTTTCCTGTAAAATTTAATTTTTGTTTTTACTGTCACTCCCGTCTCCTGTGACGCGTGTAATAGTAAAAAAATTTACCGAATTTGGTTGAAGGAAATTGAAAGTAGCCATTTAAGGTGGTGCTAAACCGTGGGGCTTAAATGGATTTCAGGAAAAAACCACTGAGGAAATAAGCTTACGTCGTAACAAAATGTGTTTCGTGGAAATCCAAAAGCCGAGTATTAGCGAAATCGCCTTATAACTAGCCAGACTAAATTGTATATATACATATATATATATATATATATATATATACACACACACACACACATACACACCGTCACCAGCATCATCATGGTTATCGTAATTTTAATGTCCACTTTCCCATGCTTGCATGGGTCGCATGGAGTTTATTGAGGTAGATTTTCTATGGATTATTCTCTCAAATTATTGCTTTCAAATTTTGGCACTAGACCAGCAATTAATTTCAGGAAAGGGTAAGGTTCATTACATCAACCATTGTGCTCAGCTGGTATTTATTTTATCGATTCCGAAATGGATGAAAGGCTAAGTCGACCTCTGCGGAATTTGAACTCAGAACGTGAACACAGACGAAATGCCGCTAAGCGTCTTGCCCGGCGTGCTAACGATTCAGCCAGCTCGCCTATTGGCAATGAACGACGCTGCTTGTATGGCGGTTTTGAACTATCTCTTCCGATTTTCTTGAAATTTTGCATTGTGTGGCGTTCCTTTGGTATTGGTCTACAGAGAGTGTCGACGTCATTCATCCTCCTTTTCATCTTCTTTATCTGTCACGAGGGGAAAGTTGTATAGGTGGATGGCATCGTGTACCATTATCGTAAGATCGCCCTTTATGCTTGTGTTTGTCCCCGACCACGGCTTCACAACCGGTGTTGGTAGGTTTACGTCCTCCTCAAAAGCGACCGATAGAATATAAGCACCAGTATTAAAAAAGGATTTTTTTTTTTTATTCGACTAGAAATTCTTCAAGGCTGCACTCCAGCATGGTCGCTGTGTAATTACTGAAACAAAGAATAAAAGAAAACTAATTAATTTCGAAAATCAAAACTATTTTTTGCAGAAATTGGGAATAAACAAGTTATGAAGCTTTAGATATTCAAATTTTATTAAAAAAAAATTCAGCCAATCAGCTGCAGCCAATCTTGACACGCTTGAAGTGGAACTGCCATATGTTCTCCATACTTTTATATGTATATATAATTTTTTCTTTTATCTGATCTAGCTACCAGGTGGGTCTTCATTGGTATAAAAAAAAAACATATGGCAGTTCCAACTTCCGGCGTGTCGAGAATGGCTGCATCTGATTGGTGGAAATTTCAAAAAATTTCTGAAACATTTCATACTTTAAAACATCGTGACTTTTTATCCATTAATTTGTAAATTAAATAAATTAATTAATTAATTTGCTGTTGTAACCTTCGCGGTTTGAAAGTGACGACTACGTTTTACCTGAGCTATTTTTGACATGTTTTGAGCGAATCTGACCACCAAAAGCCATCAGAAACCATTCGTTCTTTAAGAATGCCGCACCATCAAAGCGAGACTGATGTAATGGGGAAAAAATTTACCGGAAACTTACCGAGGCGTGGCTGTGTGGTACGAAATTTGCTTCCCAGTTACATGGCACCAGGTTCAATCTCACTGCGTGACAACTTGGGGGCGTGTGTCTTATACTATAGCCCCAGGCCGACCCAAGCCTTGTGAGTGGCTTCCGTAGAAGGAAACTGAAAGAAGTCAGTCGTATATATATATATATATATATATATGTGTGTGTGTATGTGTGTGTAATATACATACATACATATATATATATATATATATATATATATATATATATATATATATATATATATATATATACACACACACACACACACATAAATGATATACGGACGTGATAAGGTAACTATGGACTGAAATCAAAGACGTAATGCATGATAGGTGCAACATTTGTCTTTTTGCTAAAGTCACACTTACAAAGCAGCGATGATTAGAATATAAGTGTGTACATGTATATTTAACACGTCCGTGCACACAGAAACAAAATGGCATTCGCTGTGATAACCGTCTCGGAAGAGAAATTCTCCTTATGGGTATCATACGTGGAAACACATCGAACTAGGTTATGAATGATGTTTATCGGACTGTGGGAATCGTGTTTTTGTGTTGTGAGGCTTCATCAGCCGCAGACACCGAATCCGCCATTCAGAACCCATTAAGAATTGACGTTTGCTGTTCTTGTGTAAACAACAAATGATAACTTTGCCGGCGTGTGCAAAGCTTTGTCACGCTGGAATTAATTAATTGAAGGTACACTAAACAGCGGTGATTAAAATACAGGTGAGTACATATCTATGTAACGTGTTGGAGTGCATTGAAACACGGAAAGACATTCCCTACGGTAAATGTCTTGGAAGAGAAATTCTCCTTATTTGGCAGTTTGTGTGAAAACACACCAAGCTGGGCTGTGAATGATATCATCGGACTACAGGACACGTGTTTCCTCACGTTCTTTCCTTTGTCTTCTGAGTCAGAAAACTGTAACGGAAACAGCGAAATGTACCTATTACCCTATTTACTTGTGTATTACGCGATCAGTTTGTGGAGGCGCAATGGCCCAGTGGTTGGGGCAGCGGACTCGCGGTCATAGGATAGCGGTTTTGATTCCCAGACCGGGCGTTGTGAGTGTTTATTGAGCGAAAACACCTAAAGCTCAACGAGGCTCCGGCAGGGGATGGTGGCGAACCCTGCTGTACTCTTTCACCACAACTTTCTCTCACTCTTACTTCCTGTTTCTGTTGTGTCTGTGATTCAAAGGGTCAGCCTTGTCACACTGTGTCACGCCGAATATCCCCGAGAACTACGTTAAGGGTACACGCGTCTGTGGAGTGCTCAGCCATTTGCACGTTAATTTCACGAGCAGGCTGTTCTGTTGATCGGATCAACTGGAACCCGCGCCGTCGTAAACGACGGAGTGCCACGAGCTACCGTGTAGAGGCCGCTTCTCTTTTTTAAGTCGTTTCTTAGCTTGTGTGTGTGTTTGTATATCTATGTGTAGATTTATCTGTAAACCTCTGTGTGTGTGACTGTATGTATATATATCCGTCTGTCTGTATGTATGTACGATGTGTATTTCTTGGTATCTGTGTGTGTGTGCGTGTGCGCGTATGTGTGTTAGTATTTCTATGTGTGTGTATGTTGTGTGTATGTATGTATGTGTGTGTCTGTGTAAAAAAGTATTTAACTATTTGTTCTCGTTGTTTCTCTTTACTAAACACACACAAACACTCCGTTTGTCTTTCTGTCTGTCTCTTTCTCTGCCCCCTTCTCTCTCACACACACGTATCCAGTGCAGACGACACCTCTACGGTCTATTTCTTATTTGCTATACCTGATTCACAGTTATTTCATCCATATTACCTAGGGAGAAATACCACACACACAAACACACGCATACACACACACACACACATGCGCACACACATACACACACACACGCACACTCGAGCCTCACAAAGCACACCCCAATTCCTCTACTTCGAGGCAATTATTCACTGAGAATGCTCTATAATTAATCATAAAGAAGATATATGTTTGGCTGTTTGTATAAATACATTCACACTGGCGCGCTGTCCCGAGTGAGGAACAATTCGACTAGTTTCCCCTGTCGTTACACGCTCGTTGGGGAAAGAGAGAGAAAGAGGAGGGGGAGAGAAAGGAGGAGAAAGACAAAACGAATGAAATCACTGAAGAGAGACCGAAAGAATAAGTACTAGGCTTACAAAGAATAAGACCTGGGGTCGATTTGCTCGACTAAAGGCGGTGCTCCAGCATGGCCGCAGTCAAAGGACTGAAACAAATCAAAGAATATATATATAATTAATACATCCTTTTGTTGTTTACACCACCTGTCCTCGTATGTTGTTTTTTTCGTTAATTCTCCCATATATATATATATATATATATATATATATATATATTCTCTTATTCTTGTACTTGTTTCAGTCATTTGACTGCGGCCATGCTAGAGCACCGCCTTTTGTCGACCCCAGGACACTTATTTCGGTTAGTGACTTATTCACGAATATACCAACACTAGCGCCGCTGAGGGTAATATTCTCTGGGAACGCACAAATGCCCTTTTCAGAGTTATTTACTTTGAATTGTTATTCTCTCATATCTGATTAACCTGTTGTTGTATAACATCCTTCACGATTTTAGTATACATACTTTATTAGTATTTCCTCCTAAGTTCTATATACACTGGGGACGCATTAAAGCCCTTTTCGGGGCTACGTTATTTGAATTCTTACTATCGGGTAGCTAATTTCACGTTATTACATAACTGACTTCACAATTTGGGTATTCAGAACTTATTGGGAATCCCTAAAAACAAGACCCTGTGTAAGACAGTTCGGTATTCTCTGTAAAGGCACAAAAACCGTTTTAAGGGCCACATACTTTGTATTGTTGGATTAGCGAAACAATTATGAGAACGACACCAAGGGATAAGCCCCGCTTTCCCGGGAATTACCGGGTATGTCGAATAATATGTATATATATTCGACGGTCTTCTTTCAGTTTCCAGCCACGCAGTGGGACTGAACCTGGAGCCATGTGGTTAGGAAGCAAACCTCTTGCTCTGCCGCCACACACAATGTCGGTATTGATTGCTGAGAGAACCACATGTCCTTTTTCAGTTTGAAAGCCTCTTGTATGAAATGTCGATAGATTGATCGTGGGACGGAAACAGAATGTGCCACGTGACCACGTGTGTTCGTATGCGTGTGTGTGTGTGAGATGTAATATGTGCACTTTATTCGATTGTGTGTGTGCGTGTGTTTTAGTCTGTGTTTGTAGGCGTTTGTGTTTGTGTGAAAGGGTAGGATGAGGTATAATGTGTTTGTGTGTGTGTGAGTGAGTATGAGAAGGTGGAGGTGTGCGCGTGCGTGTCGAGTATTTACGTGAAGTTCATGTCTGTGTGAAGGGGTGGTTCCAGATATAACGCGCGCGCGCGCGCGCGTGTGTGTCTGGATGTGTGTATTTGATGAGAATTTTATTGTTTAGCCAAAAGTCTGTTTCAATGAAGCAGAGGTATTTTAGAAATAAAATTTTAATCGGCGAAAGTTATAAAGTGATTCAAGGTCGAAGAGTTTCTTACATAATTTGGTAAGTGCCATGCAAAAAAAAAAAAAAAAAAAAAACTCTCTCTTTGAGGCACTTTGAAACTTTGGCCATGCTGGTGCACCGTCTGGAAGGTTTTTAATCGAACAAATCAACACCAGGACTTATTTAGTTATTAAAGTCTGTTACTTATTCTATCGGTCTGTTTTGCCGAACCGTTAAATTATAGAGACGTAAAAACTCCAACACCAGTCGTGTGTGTGTATATATATATATATATATATATATATATATATATATAAACTTGCTTGGAAATGGATACGTCGTGTTCAATTTAAATAATAGATATTTCAGTTTCCTTTTATCGAATTCACTCAAAAGGCTTTGGTCGGCGCAAAGCTACAGTAGTGGACACTTGTCCAAGGTGCCACGCAGTGTGACTGAACCCGTAACTATGTGGTTGGGAAGCAATGTTCTTACCCCACAGCCACGCCTGCGCCTATGTTTACATATATATATATACGTACACATGCTTGTATGCAATGTATGTGTACATGCACGCATGCTGTGTGTGTGTGTGTGTGTGTGTGTGTGTGTGAGATACCAGTCTAGAGTGTCTGGCTGCTGACTGACTGGGAAGGGGCGACGGCGACGAAGGTAAGGTTTGGCTGACTTGTATCGTGTTTCGATCGAACGATGATGCGGTTTGTTTCGGAAGTCCTACAGCTGGGGTAATAAGCGATAGAAATTGAAAAAAGGAGTGTATGACCGGGGGGTGGGGGAGGAGGTGGTTGAGCGAAGAGAAGGCCGGGGGGGGGGTGTTTAAAAAACTGGAAGTTGAGGAAGAGAGAGGAAAGCGCAACATCCTACCATCCTAACTTTTTGAGTAAAATAGGGATGCATATATATATATATATATATATATACACACACATATACATTATTTTATTCATTTCAGTCATTTGGACTGCGGCCATGCTGGAGCACCGCTTTTAGCCGGACCAAATCGATCGAAACCAGGACTTATTCTTTTTGTAAGCCTAGTACTTATTCTATTGGTCCCTTCTGCCGAACCGCTAAGTTACGGGGCGGGGGACGTCACTCGGGCTCAGAAGTTACAGCCCGAGTTGTTATCTATGATCGTAAAAATTAAAAGCAGTTCAAATTCAATTTTTTCTTGAAACAATAAATTTCTGTAGAGATTAGGATTTAAATTCCAGTCTATGAGGAGTTTCTGTTCTACAATATTCTTAAAAGGACGAAAAATCATCCAGCAACTCAGGCCAATACGAACGAGCCTGGTAGGTGTAAAAGAGTAACTGGCATCTCTTGTCAAGGGTACAGGCGACAGTCAGATTGCTGGTGTTTGTTGGACACTCCGCTGTCGTTAGTTGATTGCTGTTATTCTGTGCGTCTGTGTGTAAAGGTCAGTCGTGGTTTGCAAGGTTGCTTTATTTTTACTCTTTACTTAAAAATGGAGGAAGACATTAAAACTATATTTCTGTCTTATTGGTGGACGGAAATTGAAAGAAGCTCATCGTACACATACATAGATGCATACATACATATACACTCATAAATATATATACATATATACATACACACGCACACAGACACACACACACACACACACACATAAATGAGTGTGTGTCTTTGTGTCCCCCACTACCGCTTGACAACCGGTGTTACTGAGTCTATATTCCCGTAACGGAACGGTTCGGCAAAACTGACTGATAGAACAAGTAGCAAAGTACAAAGGCTTTAAAAAAAAGTAATAAGTTCCGGGTTCGATTCCTTTCGACTAAAATTCTTCAAGGCGGTGCCCTAGCATGGCCGCAGTCTAAATGGCTGAAACAAGTAAAAGAATAAAAGATAAGAAAAAATATATATATATATATCGCAGGAGTGACTGTGTAGTTAAGTTTGCTTCCCAACCATAAGGTTCCAGGTTCAGTCCCACTGTATGGCACCTTGGGCAAGTGTCTTCTATTATAGCCGCAGGTCAACCAAAACCTTAAGAGTGGATTTCGTAAACGGAAACTGAAAGAAGCCCGTCGTATATATATATATGTGTGTGTTGTGTGTGTGTGTGTGTGTGCCTGTGTTTGTCCTTCCCCGCCATCACTTGACAACCGATGTTGGTGTGTTGATGTCACCGTAACTTGGCGTTTCGGCAAAAACAGACCGATAGAATAAGTACTAGGCTTACAAAGAATAAGTCCTGGGGGGGGGGGGGCGATTTGTTCGACTAAAAGTGGTGCCCCAGCATGGCCGCAGTCAAAATGACTGAAACAAATAAAAGAATAAACGAAAAGAACAAACACACACATAAACATCTCATTTTGCATGCATGTCAAGTGCTGAGAAGGGGTGGGCGGTCGGGTGGTTTTCTGTTTTCTTACTAAACACAATGAAATCCTCGTTATATGTACATATAACACATACACACACACACGCACACATTTACATATGTGTGTGTGTGAGTATGTGCGCGCGTGTGTATGTGTAGTATAGTTGTACGTGAGGGGAGTGCCTCTTATTGACGGCGATGTTGGGGTGACACGTCCATATATATATATATGTATGTATGTATGATGTATCTATCTATATATATATATATATTGTGTATGTGTGTATATGTAATACCGTTAGAATTGATATTTTGTCATTGGGTGGTACCCATCAGTTGTGAGTCATCGACCAATGTTGTCATGCTGGTTTCTTTCTGGCTGCTGATGCCAAAGGAAACCTCCATTTTCGCACAGAATGCCTCCATTCATCCAACAGTAAATACATAGGGCTCGCGCGCGCACGCACTCACAGGTTTATCTATCTATCTATCTATCTACCATTCCATAGCAAAACCGTTGTATTACACTTTGGCAATTTCCGTTATCTTGGCATCTGAAGCAGCTGAAGATACGATAGTTTGACCAAAAGAACCAGCTATTGCAAGCAAAAATAGATATTGACAAAAAAAAAAAACGCATTTGGCCGAATTTGGACATAAGACAGTTTAACATAATAGCAACGATTGAATTCACAAACACGCATATAGCATCCAGCGGTACATCCTTTTGCCTCTGATGATATTATGCTCATGTCGCATAAATGTAAATTTGATGTTTATAGAGTAATAATTGAAACGGCCGTAAGTGAAAATGACCAATTTGCTATTAATAATAAACCAATTATCAACTTCCCAATCTCCATTTTATTCTTCTTTTAAACGAATATATTTATACACACACACACACACACACACACACACAAGATAAGCTTCCATCCACTAAATCCACTCACAGGAGTTTGGTTAGTCCGAGGTTCTAGTAGAAAGCGTTTGCCAGAGGTGCCAAGCAGGGTGACTGAACCCGGAACCATGTGGTTAGGAAGCAAACTTCTTACCACACACATACACACAGCCATGCCTGTCTCTGTGTGTGCATGTTGTTTCTGTCTACCTTTTTTTTAGTATACTGTATTGTGTGTGTGTGTGTCCTGCGTCTGTCTATCTGTGTCTATAAGTGCTGAGGGGTAATAAGTACTACACACACACACACACACACACGTTTCCTTATATGTACATTTAGGGTTGTTTTGTTTGATCTTTACTTACTTGTCACCTTCCTTCTTTTTTTATTACTAATAAAGTGACTGTGAAGACGATAGTGGTGGTGGCGCTGATGGTTTGAAACGATGACTACTTCATATATATATATAATTGCATATGTATGTTTGTACATGTGTATTTGTGTGTGTGTGGGCATTACTCATAAATATTAAAGCGTTTTAAAACACCCCTCTAAATTTATCTATCTATCTATCTATCTATCTATCCTCTTTCTCCTCCCTCTCTTTTCTTCTCTATTTTTCTCTTACCTCTCTTTTTTCCTTCAGTCTCACCTCTTTTTACTTTATAACTTGGCATCTCCTTTGCTCAATTCATCTTTTTTTTTCCCTTTCATTCATTTTCTCTCGCTCACTTTCCTCGCTCTCTCTTTTCTCTTTTCTCTCGCCTCTCCTCCCTCTCTCCCTCCCTCTTTTCTCTCCTCTTTTTCTTCTCTTTCTCTCGTAAGGAGGCCATGCAAATCAGACGATGAACGAAAACAAAAGGGAACGAAATGACAAAACACCACAGTATACACGTACGCACAAGACATACTTAACGAAAGAGAAAAAAAGGGAAGGATAGAACGTAAATAAGAGGGAGAGAAAGAGAAAAGGGTGTGAGGGGAGAGAGAGAAAGTGAGAGGGGTAGAGAGAGAGCAGAATGAAGGGGAGGTGTATGAAAATTTCGATTATTTCTGTGTTGTTACTATCAGGTATTTTAACAGCCGTAATAAATACGGAGTTATTTTGGGTGTGAATACCTGTATGTAATTGTGAGTGTGTGTGCTTGTAAGTGTGTGTGTGTGTGTGAGTACGTGCGTGTGTCTGCGTGTTTATCTCAGTGCGTGCGTGTCTGTGTGTGTGTCTGCGTGTGTGTGCATGCGTGTGTGTGTGTAGTGTGAGGGTGGGGCCTTCTGTGCGTTGTTGCGTCCAGGAATGTGTGTGTGTGTGTGTGTGTGTGTGTGCATGTCAATGTGCTTATGCTTGTATACACAGTGTATACACTCATACATATCTTTTACTCGTTTCTGTTAATAGACAGCGGCCATGCTGGGGCACCATCTCGAAGAATTCTTTGTCGATTGAATGGACGACGTCCAGAACCTATTTTCGTCCAAAGCTTGGTTCCTATAGCATCGGTCATTTTTGCGAAACCGCTAAGTTAGGGGGACGCAAACACACCGACATCGGTTGTCAATCGGTAGTGGCTGACAAATACAAACACACACACACTAATATGCATATATGACGGGCTTCTTTCAGTTTCCGTCTAACAGTGCTAATAAAAGTGTGTGGTGGTGGTGGTGGTGGTGGTGGTAGCGTAACACGGAAAATCAAAATAGGGTTCACTTGTGGGATGTTGATGACGACGATGATGATGATGGTGATATAACGATGGTGAAGACAACGATGGTGATTATTGTTATAGCGATGTTGTTGTTGATGATGGTGGTGGTGGCGGTGGTGGTTATGATGATGACGACGATGACTGACTGCCTCTACCGTCAATGGCTTTGACACAAGATACGCTGGTGATTCAGTTTGGTAATTATTATCTCAACAACTGGTGACTTGTCATAAACAACAACAACAACAACACCATACAGGAAAATATGAAAGACAAAACAAAAACAAAAAAAAAACCGTGGCGATGACGTCACAAGGGTCATCCAAATTTGTTGTAACAAACTGTTCAAGTGGTTGGAAGGCTTGATTTATTTATTAAGGACGTTGTTTTGGGGGTGTGGTGGTGATGGTGGTGACGTAACGGACATTGTGGCGGTGGTGGTGGTGGTTACAGTAGCAGCATCATGAGGGTAGTGGTGGTAGTTGTAAAAAGTGTGTATGTGTGGGGAGTGATAATGTTGGTTGGGCGCGGGGGGGGGGAGTTGTAAGAGTAGTTCGTGTTTTATTGTTGTGGTGGTGGTGGTGGTGGTGGTGGTAGTGGTGGCAGTAAGATCAGTTGTGGTGGTAGGAGTAGTTACTGTCATTATGGTAAGAGTGGCGGGGATTGGTGCTGGTGGTGGTGGCATTAGCTGAAACCGGATCTTGGTGTGAGCATTTCTAAGTAAAGTACTGCAAAGTACTATCAAAATACCATCCTTAAAGGTCTCCAGCTCCAATTCCTCTGCAGAGATAGATGACGTTGGTGCCATTTGATCCCTGAACGTTGAGGATCGGGCTGTGAGTACTGTCATGTGTTTCAGCAAAATTCTACCCATCAATTCATCATTCTGCTATCAATACAGGCTGCAAACTGGCATAACTATTCGAGCAGTGGATGCAG
>NC_142951.1:33758236-33778236 GCF_046866305.1 Octopus bimaculoides | reverse complement strand
CGGCAAAAGAAACCGATAGAATAAGTACTAGGCTTAGAAAGAATAAGTCCTGGGATCGATTTGTTTGATTAAAGGCGGTGCTCCAGCATGGCCGCAGTCTAATGGCTGAAACAAGTAAAAGATAAAAGATAAAGACAGGTAACAAAACTGAGGTGAGTGGAGTATCAATGGACATGGATTTTGATAGCTTCAGGCAGGAGGGTCATGGTGTTGTCTTCAGAAGATGAAGGTTGAATGTATGATAGGGGATAGTGTTTATATCTATTGGGGGATGGCGGGGGGTGATAAATTCGATAGAGAGGAGGGAGGGAGGAGCATGAAGAGAAGAGGTCCAAGTGCGAGGTATGGATGCTACACACACACACACACACACACACACACACACACACACTTTCTGTTGTATATTAATGACCTATTTGCATATTTGTAGCTCTATCGAACCACACGTCCTCCTCTGCGCCCTGACACCTCCTGAATTCTACCACACACACACACATATATATATATATATATATGTGTGCATGTGTATGTATGTATACACACACACACACACACAAATTTTATTGCCCTGTAAAGTGGCTGTTGCTGTTTATTGTTAACTAAAATCAATATCACTGATCTAGAACAAAATAATTGATCTGCTGCACTGTTTTTTTTTTCGAAAGAGCAAGTGGTCGTTCCTTCCTTAATCTCACCCTTACCCCACTCACAATCCAAGCAGGTCCCATGGGCCCCATGGCTGGACTTTTTATTGACCGGAAACAGAAATGTACCTTACTGTTTTCAACGGAGATGAAATGAATATAATTAAGCCCCTGCTTAATTAACAGCTGTTAATTGTTCTGCACTTTTGCTGCTTCTCAGTGTTACCTATTTACAGCTGAACGTACCGAGGCAGTGGCAGTAAATTAACTCAAACGCTCCCATTTCTTTGCAGCTGTTGCCAATGCCTCTTCGGTCAGTGGTCTGAACTTGACTTCTCAGTTCAACCAGTCGTGACTCGTGACTCGGACAAAATGTGTAAATGCCTATTGATTACTTAGGTTGAAGGAAAGCACATGGTTTCAATGCACTGAGGCCTCACGATGATGCTTCTCCACAACTATACTATATATGTCTTTGTGTTTGTCCCCCCCCCCCCCCCCCCACACACACACATACAGACACCTCCAACCGCTTGGCAACCGGTGTTGGTTTGTTTGCACCCCCATAACTTAGGGGTTTGGCAAAAAAGAGACCGACAGAATAAGTACAAGAAAAAAAAAAGAAGAAAAAAATTTGTACCAGTGTCAATTTGTTTGGCTCAACCTTTGAAGGTGGTGCCCCAGCATGGCCACAGTCTAATAAGTGAAATAAGTGAAAGATAAGAAGTTATATTCTGGAAACATCCTGTGTATGACTCTTGTGTGTGTGTGTGTGTGTGTGTGTGTGTGTGTGTGAGAGAGAGAGAGAGAGAGAGAGAGAGAGGAGGGGGAGGGAGGGAGGGAAGCTGGGCAACAGCTGGGGAGTCTTGATGATTAAGTTGATGATAATGATAAGGATGATGCTGAGGGCTGTGTAGATTCTGATGATGATGATGATGATGATAAACTTTAAGCTATCAAGCTACCTAGAAACCTCCCCTTTTATTTATCACCACCACCACCACCACATGAAGCTTTCTCAACAAGTACATGGCAGGTATTCCTGGCATCTTTGAAAGAATTTCTCTGGCTTGGTCTCAGGGGCTTTCAAAGCCTTCTCTCTCTCTCTCTCTCTCTCTCTCTCTCTCCCATTATGTCTCTCTCTCTCTCTCACTCTTCTCACCTCTCTCTGTTTTCCCCATTCTGTCATCTCTCTCTCTCTCTCTCTCTCTCTTCCTCTCTCTCTCTATCTGTTCCATCACTTCCTCCCCTTCCCTCTCTTTGTTATTTTCCATTCTCTTCTCACCTCTCCCTCCTCCTCCTCCTCCTCCTTCCTTCAGTTCCACTCCTTCCTCTCCCTCCCACCCACCCCCTTCCTACCATTCACAACAAACAACTTCACCCCTGAGTTTCTCCGTTCTTAATTCCGCTGTGCACCAAACGCTGTATCTGTCTGGTGCTTGTGTACTGTATACGTGTGTGAGTGTGTGTGCACGTGTGTGTGTGTGTCTGGTGTATATAGTATGTATGTTTGTGTGTGTGTGTGCTTGTGTGTATGTATGTGGTTTGCATTTGTGTGTGTGTGTGTGTATTTGTGTGGTGTATATGTTTGTGTGTGTATGTGGTTTGTATTCGTGTGTGTGTGTGTCTGTATTTGTGTATGTGTGTGTACCCCAGCTACCCCTTAATTGTTTCCGACTCTGATCCTGACTCCAGCTACCCCTTAATTGTTTCCGACTCTGATCCTGACTCCAGCTACCCCTTAATTGTTTCCAACTCTGACCCTGACCCCAGCTACCCCTTAATTGTTTCCGACTTTGACCCTGACCCCAGCTACCCCTTAATTGTTTCCGACTCTGATCCTGACTCCAGCTACCCCTTAATTGTTTCCGACTCTGATCCTGACTCCAGCTATCCCTTAATTGTTTCCAACTCTGACCCTGACCCCAGCTACCCCTTAATTGTTTCCGACTTTGACCCTGACCCCAGCTACCCCTTAATTGTTTCCGACTCTGATCCTGACTCCAGCTACCCCTTAATTGTTTCCGACTCTGATCCTGACTTCAGCTACCCCTTAATTGTTTCTGACTTGGACTCCACGACTCCGACTCCACATTGGAAGAAAGAAAATGGATAAAGAACTGGCTGGAGACCACCAGATCCTGGACATTCCTCAAAGGTGCGAAATGCACAAGGACCAGTTGATTAAGAGTGGAGGAGAACCGTGTGTCTCGTGATGGGTTGGGTGGGGGTGAGTAGGGAGGGCTTTATTCTCAGCCGACAGAGGAAGTTGACGGAGGTTGAAATCCAGAAAATTCCTGTGAAACTATCAGCGGATCTATATTGGTAATAATTGTTAGTCCCCGGGAGACATCCTGAAGGGGTTCAATAAGTTCAGATGCTGTGAAGTGTCATCACCACCACCACCACCATCATTATCATCACCAGTACCATCAGCATCACCACCACCATCATCATCATTATTGTCATCATCATCATCATCATGACAACCATCATCAGCATCATTACCAGCAGCAGCAACACCACTACCACCACCACCACCATCATCATCATCATCATCATCATCATCACCATCACCACCACATATTCCATGTTCCTCCACAAAATGTCATTTGTCTCTGTTTCCTAATGACTCATCACCTTCACCATCATCCCCCACCCCGCTCCACAACCACCATGTTCATCATCATCACCATCACCATCATCGTGTCCCCCCCCACTTCATTTCCCATACTGTCCATGGCTTTAGTGTTCAGCCGTCGTAGTCATCCGAGTCAGTTTCTATCAAGAAGCCACTGTTCTCATCGACCACTGCCTGTATGGTACCATTTGGTTTGCTTTCCCTGGCTGGATGCCCTTCCTGTCACCAACCACTGTACAAAGTGGACTCGGTTAGCTGATAACATTGACTCTCCCCCCTAGTACTTAACTGGTACTTGCTTTGTCGACCCTGAAAGGATGAAAGGCAATGCTGACCTCAGTGATAATGACAATGATGGTTGTTGATGGAGGGGGGGGTGAAGGTGGAGGTGAGGCTGGTGACTGTTGCAGTAGTGGCTGTAGTAGTAGTGGTGGTAGTTGTAGTGGTGGTGGTGGTGATGGTTTTTTTCAGCTCTATTGAATTTCCATGACTAGTTTCTAGTTTGTCATGCTGCCAGCATCCACCAATACCATCAGTGCCACCGCCGCCACCACCACCACCACCGCCACCATCACAACTACCACCATCACTGTTACTACCACTGCCACCATTGTCACCACCAACACCACTGCCTCCCCATCACCACTATCATCACCATCATCATCACCACCCTCACAGCCTTCATATTTTCATCAATACCATCACCATAGTAACTCGCTATCACCATCATCACCATCATCATCATCATCATCATCATCGTCTCCACCAGCTCCATCTTTATTGCCTCCACCATCACCATCATCATCACCATCATCACATATTCCAATATTCAAACACAAAAGGTCATTTGTCTTTGTTGACCAATGAATCACCACTGACACCACCACCGCCATCATGCCCTTAAGAAGCAAGTGAGTTAGTCTCTATGCGGTTACTTGACCTGCTAGATATGGCAGCTAAGTTAAGTCTCCCTAAAAAAAAAAAAAGAAAACCCATTCCTTTGTCCGACCGTCTTTGGAAAAGGATCATGTCGAAGTTCCTTCTTTGGAATATTGTTGTTGCTTTTACTGTAAATGGTGGTGGTGGTGGTGGAGGTAGTGGTGTTGCGGTGGTGGTAGTGGTGAAGTGTAGGGAGTAGACTTAGGTTTAATAAGCTGTATACATTCATTCACATATATCCATGTGTGCACACATGCCTGTCACACACACACACACACACACACACACACACACACACACGTACACGCACATATAGATGCATGTGTGTGTGTATGTATATATATGTGTGTGTGTGTGTAATATGTATGTAAATATAGGCATATATATATAGTTGTATGTATGTTTGTATTTATGTATGTATATGTAATGTATATATGGATATATTTATATGTAAATGTGTGTGTGTGTATATATATATATATATATATATATATATATATATATATATACTTATATATCGATATGGATGTGCATATATATATGAATAAATATATTATGTATATATTTCTATGTTTAGATATATAAATACATGTATGTGTGTGTGTATATATATATATATATATATATATATATATATATATATATATATGATCAATTAATCATTCATTGAATTAATCATTCAATTAATTATTTATTTCTGTCTTTCTCCACCCCCACCCCTCGCACGTCACCCCTCCCCCCAACCTATTGACATCTGTTTTTTTTGGCTTTTCTCTTTCCATCTGTCTCCCTCCCTCCCTCTCTTTCTTCCCCCCTCTCTCTCTTTCTCTCCTCTCTCTCTTTTCCCTGTAAATCATTCCCCCCTCCTCTTTATTTTCTCTCCCCACTCTCTCCCCTCTCTATATTTATAATTTCCTTCCCTCTCTCCTCTTCTTTTTATTCATTCACTGGATTCTTTGTCACACACATATCTGCCCTTTCCTTTTCTCTCTCTCTCTCATTTTCTATCTTTCTCTTTCTTTCCCTTGGGTCTTTCATTCATTCACTCATTCTACCATTTCATTAACTCTCTCTCTTTCATACATCATCTTGATTTACTTTCATTCTGGCTCTTTCACTCATTTACACTTTCTATCTTTCATTCTATCTTTCATTCTATCTTTCATTCTATCTTTCATTCTATCTTTCATTCTATCTTTCATTCATCTGGGCTTTTTCATTCAAATTCCCTGCAACTCTTTCATTCTGCTTATCTCTTTCTCTCAGTCATTTTGTCCATCTCTCTCTCTCATTCTCTCTGTCATTCTCACTTTCATTCTATTTGTCTCTCATTCATTTGCTCTATCTCTCTCACTCCCTTCCTCTCTCTCTCTCTCTCTCATTTATTCTCTGTCTGTGCCTCATTCAATCTTCCTTCCTTCCTTCATTTTATTCTACTTTTCTTTCCTTCATTCCTCCTATCTTTCATTCTTCCCTCCTTCCCACTCCCTTTATTTTATTCTACTTTTCTTTCCTTCATTCCTCCTATCTTTCATTCTTCCCTCCTTCCCACTCCCTTTATTTTATTCTATTTTTTCCTTCTTTCACACCTTCCATCTTTCCTCCATTTTTGACTTCCACTGCTGAGACTGGATTCTACCAAATTCTCAGAACGAACTCTCTTTTGATGTCTCCCAGGCTTTGCCTGTCCACCTGATTGGTCGATATTGCCGTGGTCGAGCAGATTCCAGAAGTCACTGTTGCAAATGATTTGGTTATTTCCTCCGCAGAGTTCCAAGAACTTTGTTCTTTCTCTGTTCCCTGTACCATAACTGTACACTCGATGTGCTTCAAGATGAGCCATTAATGGTGCCGCCCAACATGTCCATCAGCCATAAGGACTCTCAAAGAAACAAGCCCTTCTGTTGATCGGTTAAAATGTTAAACACAACTGTAATATGTACATATACATACATGCACACATATACACACACACACAGTGATTGTGGGATGACGCACATATACATGTGTATATGTACGTGCGTGTGTGAGTTTATATATATGTACATATATGTGTATATGTATGTATATATGCATATATATATATATATGTATATGAACACAAAGATTGCTATTAAATTTTTATGTCACCTCTGCTTACCTAATAATTATTCTCATTTTCATCTCTTATAATGTTGGCTGTATGTATGTATAAATATGTATGTATTTGTGTATGTATGTATTTGTGTATGTATGTATGTATGTGTGTGTTTGACTATGTTTGTACATGTATATACATCTATAATATGTATGTTTGTATAAAAAAATATGCATAGATATATATACAGGGTGCAATGGGTAAATTTTCGCCATTTTATATTTTTAGTTTTGCACATGTGCATTGTTTGTTTTTGATTTTGTCGATTACACAGTATAGTAGGGTCAGCTGGGCACCATCTGTGAAGGAAACTACCATGACACAATTCACTCTGCCAGAAATTTGGAAACGACATGCTGCGCTGCTTGGCATTCACGCCGGAAGCTCCAATAGTGTTTAGGTGTTAATCTGAGGACATATACTGAGAGTCAAATCAAACATCCAGTGTTTGGAGTGATCACTAGTGATGGTGACATTATGCCTCCACTCATCTTCCCACGGTGCCATATAGAAAGCACCCAGCACACTCTGTAAATTGGTTGGCGTCTGGAAGAGTCTCCAGCTGGAGAAACGATGATGGCAGGCATTGCTGTTTGGTGCAGTCTTCTGGCTCGTCAGATCCTGTCAAACGATGCCATCGAAACCAGCATGGAAGCTGCTAGATGTTAAATGATGACGATGCTTATGATGATGATGACAATGGTGAGATGGTGACAGCAATGTGATGATGATGATGGTGATGGTGATGATGATGATGACGATGACAGCAATAATAATTAGAGCGATGATAAATGATAGCAATGATGATGATGATGATGATGACAAAGATGATGATGATGATGAAGGCAAAGATATTGAAGTTGATGATGCTGATGATGATGATACTCTGACTGCCCTCAATTAAATCCATCAATTGCTGTGCCAGTAATTAATCCCTAACTCAAACCCCCGACACACGAGCAGCAGCCCCCCCTCCCCCGAGCAGCTCAAACCCCCCACCCCTCCGCCGCTTCGTAGCTACTCAGAAGACCTTTCTTCCTTGTGTTACTTACCTGTAACAAGCAGGTTGAGGTTCCCACGATCCTCATCTTACAGAAAACATATGTACTCCACCCCCCGTCTCTCACTCTCCCCTCTCTTCCCCCCTTTTTCCTGGCATCTTTCTCTCCTCAGCATCGCCTCCCCCGCCCCCCACCCACCTTCCAACATTACATCGTATCATCTCCTCCCTGGGGTGGGTAGGGGTGTCGAAGTTGATGGAGGCAGCAATGAGGGTTTTGCACCTGACAGTGAGAGGTGGGAGGAGGGGGTGTTTAGGTTAGGGCGTGGGTGGGTGGGGCTGGAGGATGGTAGTGGGTCGGTGGTGGTGTGTGGTGGGTGTGGTTGGTGTTGTGATGGTGGTGGTGGTGGTGAGTTTTTTTGGCTATGTTTTGGGGTTGTGGGGTGTCTGTTTTCTGCATCTGACAGGAAGAGAGTTGGTTGGTAGGGTGTGGGATTGGGGGTACATATATTTAACTATGTGTGTGTATATAGACATATGTATGTGTGTATATATGTATGTGTGTATATATGTATGTATGTATGTATGTATGTATGTGTGTATATATGTATGTGTGTATGTATGTATGTATGTATGTATGTATGTGTGTATATATGTATGTGTGTATATGTATGTGTGTATATAGACATATGTATGTGTGTATACATATGTAAAAAAGGGAATATATGTACATACATATTTATGTAGTTATATTTATTTATTGTATATGTGTGTGTATATATATATATATATTTATATCTATATATACACACATATATATATATCTTTAAACACACGCACACACATATTTATATCCATATATATACATAGATGTACACACACAAATATATAATATACATATATGTTTGTGTGTGTGTGTGTATATGGATATAAATATATTTATGTGTGTATATATGTATATAAAGATATATATATTTGCACATGTATATAAATATATATATGTATGTATATATATATATATATATATATATATGTGTATATATATATATATGTATACATATATATCTGTGTTTTGTTTGTGTGTGTATATATATATTTATATATATTTCTCTCTCTCATAATATATATACATAATTTGAGTCTCTCACATTGACTGTGTAGAAGAAATTAAACATTCTGTTGAATGGTAACCCCCACCACCACCACCGCCTTTCCCACAACATGCCCCATCCTTCCCTTCCACTTCCAAGCTGCTTCACCCCCTGTTACCCCTGTCCCACTGGTATCTATGACAAGGCTCACAACACCCACCACCCTTGCAACTCCCTTCCCACCCCCACCCCGACCTCCCCTACCCATCCCCCACCCTTACATCACCTGATTGAGCAAGCAACAGTCATGTGACATTCTGTGCACATTCCACTGTGCACCCCACCCATTATTAAGGGTGGGTTGAGGGTGGCTGGTCGGTGAGTGGAGTGCAGTGGACTGGAGTGTTTGTGGAGTGGAGGTGGAGTTTATTTGTAGCTGAGAGGCTGTTGAGTGTGAGAACGGCTTCAATGAAGATATTTGTCCAATTAATGAGAGAGAGAAGAGGAGGGGGAGGGAAGGAGAGGGAGGCATAAATGGAGAGGGGAGGGGGAGGGAGGGAAGAAGGGGAGAGAGATGGAGGCGAGTGGTGGAGAGAGAGGGAGAGAGTGGAGAGAGAGAGAGAGGGGGGGGTCAAACTTTGTTTAATAGATGTTGTTGCTGTTTGTGTTGTTCTTTTGTTTCTGTTGCTGTTGTTATCATTCTTACTGCTGCTGCTGTTGCTGTTGTTGTTGTTGACAGTAAATTGTGATTTGAAGCAGCAACAACAACAGCAAAATCGGAAACGCTAACAACAACAATAAGCCCTAATAGATTCATTTGTATCCTACAATCACTAACCCTCTTTCTTCTTCTTCTTTCTTCCAGTTACCGTTATTGTCCAGAATGAACCTTATGTGCTCAGTCTATTTGATACACCTGGACAGGTAAGTTTTGGTCAATTCTATGATTGACTTTCATCTTGAGTAGTTTTAATATGTATCTATGTATATAAAGATGAGAATGTGTGTCTGTGTGTCTCCCTAAAACTTGAGAACTACACAACCAATTTCATTCAAATTTTACACATGCCTTACTTACGGTCCATGTAGTGTCATAGGCCAAAAAATGTTTTAACTTCTTGCCTAGTGCATGCCCAGATCTTTGTGAAATGCTCCATTCGTATTCCTTGGGAATTGAACTCACATTTCTTCTTGAAGGCCATTTAAAGTGTGTCTGTTTGTCCTTTATTCTTTGTGTGGATATTCTTTCTTGGCAAACTATCTTCACGGTGGACTTTCCTTGCAGTGAGCTTTCTTCATGATGAATTAATGGCAGTGAAAATACCTGTAATCTTAACCAGTAATATATTGGTGTTGAGTCAATTGCAGTGAGTCTTTTATCAAGCCACTGGACTTTATTCTTTATTCTTTATTCTTGGAATATCATATTTATTTGTGAAAGCATTTAGCTTAGTGGTTAGGATACCCAGCTCACAATTGTTAGGTCAGGAGTTCAAATTCCTGATGGAGTCACTATAACTCCTCTCTGACCTCACACACCTAAACTCTAATTCTTTCATTCGTACTCACTTATAACCTCTCACTCAAATTGACTTCCACTCGTACTCACACTTGATTGTTTTTTTTTTTCTCCTCTCATTTCAGGATGAATACATACGTCTGCGGACCATGTCCTACATGAAATGTGATGTGTTTGCCGTCTGTTTCTCTGTGGTCAAGCGAGAGAGCTACAAACATGTTTCGGACATTTGGTTACCCGAGATCCGACGCTACCTTCCCAACACACCGTTCTTGCTGGTCGGCACGCAGACTGACCTCCGCCTGTCAGGAGTCACCACGGGAGGTGGCGTCAACAACGGAAGCAACAACAACCCTCTCAAACCCGTCGTGTCGTCAGCCGAGGGTGTGAAGATGGCCGACCGGCTGGGTGCTCACTGCTATGTCGAGTGTTCAGCCCTCAATCAGACGGGGATACAGACAGTGAAACACAAACTAATCCGTGCCGCCCAGGACATAGGGCAAGGCAAGGGTGGAATCGTTGGGGACGATGATCTGTCAGACTCTTGTACAAAATGCGGCTGTCAAATTGTTTGACTGCAGCCAAAGGCAGCGGACACACTAGCATATGCACACTCACTTGCATTCACCCACATTAAACACACTCACATGCATTTGATGCATCTGCACACATGTGCATGTGAGCATGCACACGTGCAGGATGTGGACACATATTTTATTTTGTATGAAAACTGTTGGAGGAGGGTTGGGTGGCTGGGATGGGGGAGAGAGAGAGGGCAAACACGAGAAATTGTCGGTGGGGGGGAAGATGTGGTGGTGGTGGTGGTGATGGTGGGAGACAGAAGGGCAAAGAAAGGAATCTCTGAAAGAGAAAAGAATTAAAGAACTGTGTGTATGAGAGAGAAGGGGAGAGAGAGGGAGTGAAAATGAGATGGAGAGTGGGTGGAGTGAAAGAGGGGGAACTAACTGGTATGACAGGGTGGATAGGAGTGGGTTAATAAGAACCTGCTGTGACAAAAGAGTTGGGGTTGTAGTGTTGGTGTGGTCTAGGGCGGTGTACGGTTGGCAGGTGGAGGCAGAGGGATCAAAAACAAAAAAAAATATATATATATATATAAAAGCATGCAGTCTGTTGTGGGGGTGGGACCTGTTAGAAAGGGGAGGAAGAGGAGGAGGAGGGTTTGCCTTGAGATGAGGTAAGGGTGGATCGGATGCGGGCAGGGGGAGGGGGGAAGGGGAGGGGGGAAGGGGAGGAGAACTTTTGAGTCTTCCACTGCAAAAATATGGCAGAAAGTGACCCATGGCAAAACTACTGCTACTACTATTACTACTACTACTACTGCTACTGCTGTTGCAGGAGTAGCAGTGGCAGCAGATCTGTTTATGGCTGACCACTGCATAGTGGCCTTCTCTACTGATTAAACTTTAAAAAAAAAAAATTTTTTTGAGTGTCGGTCACTTTCTGCCAGTTGTGTGTTCGTGTGTGTGTTTGCAAGATATTTATATTAATATTATTATACTATGCACATGCACACACACACAACACACACATACACGTACACACACACACGCACGCATACATGATACATTTTAAAATGTACCTCAGCAAACTTCAATTTTCATGGTGAAACGTGTCTTAAAAACCACAGTGTGTTGAGAATTCATTGGTGCTGATATCTTAATTCAACCAAAACGCGGCTGTTAATAATTTGCAATGGACATTTTAAAGGGAGAGAATAATAAATTTGTGCCATCAGTAATCTCCCTTTGTTTCATAATATACACACACACACACACATACCACTGACTCAAAAAAAAAAAAACTTTTAATACCTGAATATCTATATTCTCATATACACATGCACATATACATATACACACACATATATATATATATATATATAGATATTTATGAATGTTAAATATATATCCATGTGTATGCTGTGTTTATATGCACACGTGTGTGTGCTGCGGGTGTTTCATTTACTATTAGAAAGGGTTTACATATGCTCTGTGTGTGTGTGTGTGTGTGTGGTATTGGTCTTGCTACTACAAGGTGCTGTTTTCTTTCATTTCCTTTTAAGCTGAGACATAGTGATGACTGTAAAACAAATAGTGTGTATATGTTTGAACACCTATGCATGAATGAAATGCCCCAGTATGGCCACAGAAATTGATGAAATCAGCAATATATACAGAGCAAAGTTCATGACAATATTTACAATATGTGTTTTTTCTTTTTGAACCTCTCAGAATATATATATATATATAATGTATGTTTGTATTTATATATAAATATGTATGTATATATATATCTGTTTAAGTGTATATATGTATACTTTTCTCTCTTTCTCCATATATATGTGTGTGTGTGTGTGTATGAGTGACTGCTGGGTAGAAAGGTCAGCAATCTTCCTTATCCATGGGATCGGTTCAATTTGGATGCTGTTAATTGTTTGTACTTTTGGGCCTAAATATACAGTAATATATATATATATATATATATATATATATATACATGGTACCGCACCCAGTGCCACCAAATTTCAAGCAGGGCTTAAACAAAAGCTTTCCATTAAGATTTTTGTGATTAAATTAATGAGTGAAATTAATATTTATAATGAATTTGCCATTTTCAATGGGTCTTCAGTGCACACTTAGCACATACACCCCTGATATATATATATATATATATATATATATATATAGGATGTATGTATGAAGTGGATTAGAGCAACAGGTGATTGGTCAAGTTGTCGGTCAAAGGAATGGTAGAATGAAGTGTGCTGTACTCAGTGTCTTCCAGTTATTCCAGTATTGAAGGGGGCTGTCTTTTTGGTTTTTGTTTTTGATATTCTGATTTCAAATCCTTCCAGGACCACCTCTACTTTTACGGTCAACGTCGAGCAATAAGATTTCGGACCCTCGAACCCTGCAACTGCCGTGTTTCGTTTATTTATCTCGATTTACCCCCCCACCCCTCCCCGCCGCCGCCCGCCTTGGAATTTGCGTGAACTCCCCACCCTGTTCCCTTATTGGCAATGTGAGACATCCTGAACACCACCACCATCATCATCATCATCATCATCGTAGTTTTTATTTTTTGTTTTAGTCTTTCCTGCCATCAACACACGATGAGCTTGCGGAACTGTTGGCATCGCCGGACAAAATGGTCAGTGGCATTATTTCCTGACCGTTTGTGTTCCGACTTGAAATTCCACCAAAGTCGACGTTTGCCTTTCATCCTTTCTGGGTTCAATAAAATAAGCCCCCACTTGATATCACTGGGAGTCAGTGGAATTGACCAGCCCCTCCCACCACCTCCCACGAAATTGCAGGCTTTGTGCCTGTGGTTAAAAAAAGATCATCACCATCATCATCATCATCATCTTTGTGTATAACATATAATAACATGCTGTCATTATTGTACAGTCTTTCTGTCCCTTTTACTGCATACTGCACACATTCACCATACGATATCATTCCATATCACACACATATCAGACACACGCACATATCATCTCACACACGCACATCATCTGTTATTGTGTAATATCACACACACACACACAATCATTTGATATTGTACTATATCTCTCACAGAAAGCATATGATGTTGTGTATCATATCTCTCTCACACACACACACAGCTTATGATATCATGCCATGCATAATACCTGATATTTCCCACATCACACATACCATACAATACTGTATCATATCACACACACATCATACAATATTGTGCCATATCACACACACACACACACACACACCTTACAGTGTTGTGTTATATCACATACACAATTATATGATATTCTACAGGTCTTCGGTTCAGTCTCCACACTCTCCTGAGGCTGATTAAAATCTACTGCCTTTCTCTGTTCAGTTGGTGGCACGCTCCCCCTCACGTAAACTTGTGGCCCCGGTGTGCCTCTGTGGTATCATTGGTTGTAACCACTGCCTGTAATGAGCTTCCTTGACATGTGACTTCGCGAGAGAAGGGAGGTGGCGGAGGAGGGTTCAAGGGTCACTTCCTGTATGTGGCTTAAGGTGTACTTGGAAATATTTATTTATTTATTTATATGTCTGCGTATGTGTGTGTGTGTGTACATAGGTATGTGTGTCTAAATGTATGTATCTATCTATCTATCTATATATATATATATATATCAATATGTATATATATATATATATATATATATATATATATATATATATATATATATATGATGAAAACAGGAAAGGTGGCTCATTTGAAATGGCTAATAAAATAATTTAAATTAAAAATTTAAATCCTTTAACATCACTGCCCTTTGGATTATGCATAATAATAATAATAATAATAATAATAATAATAATAATGATAATAATAATAATAACCATTTCTACTTTTGGCACAAAGCCTGATATTTGAAGTGGAGGAAGGTTAGTTCAAGTACATTGAACCCGGTTCTTATTTTATTGACCCCAGAAGAATGAAAGGCAAAGTCGACCTTGGTGGCATTTGAACTCAGAATGTTATCAGCCAAGATGTTCCCTTGCCCACTGGCTCAGGGGAATGGTAAATCAGCTTTTTCAGTTTCTTTTCTTTTTTTTGTCTTCAGAGTCGAAATTTCCTTTTTTTTTTTTTTTTCAAAGTTCATCAAACAGTTACACAAAAAGTTCAAACGATTTCTAGAAGAATCTACCTGTTCAAGGACACTCGAAATCTTAATGTCTGCTCCAAGCAATATTAATTTTTCAATGATAGCTTCCATTATGTTAAATGAATTGCTCTCACCAATTAATTTAAACTTCGTCAGGCTGTGATGCACACATTGCTATATTTGATGTAAGACCATCTGGTATGACTTTTTCTAGTTTGCATGTTTCCAGAAATGGTAAAAGGCTTTGGATTTTAGCACAAAAGAAAAAAAGCTTAAGTTTTTTAACTGATAGAAATGTTGATTTCTCAATTTCTGATTCGTATTTGAATGGTACAAAATCCATTGACCCCAGATTGGGCTCAACACTAGGGTCGAGCGAAACTAACAAGGCTGACAAGCCGACTGTGAGAAGAAATAAAACACAAAAGCTGTAATTTACATTACAATTTTCCTTAGACACCCGGTTGCCTTGGTAACTTCCAGAATTTCTATATGTTCCAATTCTAATAATATAATGATAATAATAATCGTTTCTGCTAAATGCACAAGGCCTGAAATTTGGTGGGAGGGGAGTAGTCGATAATATCAACCCAGTACATGACTGGTACTTAATAACAATGATGATGATGATGGTTCCTGATTTAGGCCAGCAATTTTTTTCTATTCAGTATTGTGACTGCTTCCATTATTGTGTTTTTCTTTTTTTGTGTGTTTTTGTCCGTCATCGTATATCTTGGACTACATTATCTTCTGAACATCGCAGCATTTCTTTTCTCTCCCCTGACTAGTCAAAATAAATTCTCCATCTCCCTCCTTCCTGCTCGTCTTCATTGTTGCTTGTCATCATTGTAATCACCCCTTGTGGTAGTGATTCTGTGTGTGTGCACTTGTTCCCTTATTGGTGGGGACGGTGGTGGCAATTGAGTGTGTGCAGACTTGTCTCCTTATTGGTGGTGGTGGTGATGGTGATAACGACGGTGGTGGTGGTGGTGGTGATTGTCTGTGTGTGTGTGTGTGCATGTGTATATATATATATATATATGAGACACTATATTATTATGTGCTGATGTGGTGGCTCGAATGCCTTGCCTTGCTTTCATTACATCTTACTCCCCCCCCACCTCCTCCTACTACTCATCAGCCACATCTGGCTCATACCTCTCTCTTTTTTTTTCTTTTCCTTTTGTTTTTCTTTTTAATGGCCAGTAATGTTTTTTTTTATGTGTGTGTTTGAATATATTACATTTCTGGGTGGGGGGGGGCAGTTGGGGGAGAGGCTGAGAATGGAAGAATTGGTTGAGCATCATACAATATAACCTGTGGTATTATTTTGTTATTACAAACTTTTACGTTCAGGGTTCAAATCCCTCTGAGGTCGACTTTGCCTTTCATCCTTTTGGGTCAGTAAAATTAAATTCCAGTTGAGTACTAGGGGCCAATGTCAATCGACTTCATTACCCCCACTCAAAACTGCTGGCCTTGTGCCTTAATCAGACACCATTATTATTATTATTATTATTATTATTACTATTATTATTTTCTAATCATCATTATTATTATTATTATTATTATTATTATAAATTAAGGTAGCGAGCTGGCAGAATCGTTAGCATGTTGGGCGAAATGCTTAGCGGTATTTCATCTGTCTTGACGTCCTGAGATCAAATTTCGCTGAGATCGGCTTTACCTTTCATCCTTTCGGGGTCGATAAATTAAGGGCCAGTCAAGTACTGGGGTTGATCTAATCGACTTAACCCTGCCCCAAAACTTTCAGGCCTTGTGCCTATAGCAGAAAGGATTATTATTATTATTATTATTATTATTATTATTATTATTATTACTCTGGGGGAATCAGATGACTGTTGGATTAAATGCCTTAAATATGTAATTTTGTTAATTATTTAATTAATATGTAATCAGTTCCCTTAATTTTTTTTTTCTTTTGTGGTTTATTTAATCAAAATCTTGCTGTGACCGATGACTGTACTTTTTTTTTTTTGTCCCAGTAATATGCTGGGTGTTATCTATACATTCAGTTCTCTTGCTATACTGCAGTCCTCTTGCTTTTTTTTTTTTTCTCTCACCCTCCCATCCATGCAATAATTGGTCTTGGTGCCTAGTCATAAAAAAAAAAAATACCCATTATTTTTTTAATTGTAATTAATAAAATCTGTGTATGTGTGAATGATTTCTTTTTTCCACTGAAGAGGTGGAAATAAACCAAAACTTTGTAAATGGTCTTGGTGCCTGGTCATAAAAAAAATCAATTTTTTTAATAATAATCATAAAATTGTGGGTGTGGATGTGTCTGTGTGTGTGTGTCTGTCTGTTTGTCTCTCTGTGTGACAATGAATTTTTCTTTTTTTTCACTGAGGATTTGAAAACCTGAAATATTTGTAAAGTTTGTAATTTACTAAAGAAAAAAAAATAATTAAAAACAAATTAAAATTCACCTGAATCTCTTGTAAATAAAATAAATAATTAATTAATTAATAAAATAAAATAAATAAATCCAAATTAATGTGTTGGTGTCTTTTTTTATGTGATTTTAAAACGTTTTTCTTCTATATTTTTTGTTACTTTTTTCCTGGCTGCAGTCATCTGACTGGTCATGCTGGAGCACCACCTTCAAGGGTTTTGGTTGAACAAATCGACCCCTTTATAATTTTTTTGCTATTTGATTTTGTTAAGTCTGGTAATTATTCTATTGGTGTCTTTTGCCAAACTGCTAAGTTAGGGAGATGCAAACAAACCAACACCGGTTGTCAAGCAGTGGTGGGGACAAAGACACACACATACATATACATACATATGTATGCATATATATATATATCTTTTGTCTTTGTTTTAGTCATTAAACTGTGGCCATACTGGGGCACTGTTTTGAAGAATTGATATTTTTGTAAAGCCTGGTACTTATTCTATCAGTGTCTTTTGCTGAACCACTAAGTTACAGGGACATAAACACACCAACACCAGTGGTCAAGCAGTAGTGAAAAACAAACAGACACACACGTGTATAAATGGTTGTGTGGTAAGAAGCTTGCTTACCAACTACATGATTCTGGGTTCAGTCCCACTGCATGGCACCTTGGGTAAGTTTCTTCTACTATAGCCTCGGGCTAACCAAAGCCTTGTGAGTGGTAGCAGCTTGGAAAATTGGGAAATTAGATATATTTACCAAAACGAATGTCAACTTCAAGGGACGGAAAGAATAAGTACTAGGCTTACAAAGAATAAGTCCTGGGGTCGATTTGCTCGAGCATGGCCGCAATCAAACGACTGAAACAAGTAAATGAATAAAAGAAAACAATACATTCATACATATATACCGTCCATCCATCCATATATACACGTATCTTTGTCTATCTGTCTGTCTGTTTGTCTGCCTGTCTGTCTCTCTCTCTCCCTTTTTCCCTCCGTCTTGCAAATTGAAAATTAAAGCAAAGCGTGCAAAGGGAAGATAATCGTCATAAAGTAAAAGTTACCTCCCTTGAAGATGACATTTGCTTTGGTAAATCCAATTTCTCAATTTCCCAATGTTATCGAGTTAACCGACGCAAGCAGCTGCTGCTGCTGTTTCTGCTTCTGCTCCTACCGCTGCTGCTGCTGTTTCTGCTTCTGCTCCTACCGCTGCTGCTGCTGTTTCTGCTTCTGCTCCTACCGCTGCTGCTGCTGCTGTTGTCGTCATTGTCTCATTCTATACCAATCCGTAACGAGCAGAATTCTTCTCCAAACATATCCTATGTTTTTTTTTGTTTTTGTTTTCAGATTCCTTTACTTGTTTCAGTCACTTGACTGCGGCCACGCTGGAGCACCGTCTTAAAGAGTTTTTTTTTTTTAGTCGAAGAAATCAACCCCCCAGGACTTACTCTTTCTAAGCCTAGTACTTATTCTATCGGGGTTTTTTGTCGAACTGCTAAGTTACATAAACACACACCGGCATCGACTTTCACGCGATGCTGGGGTGCGGGGAACAAAGACACACACACACACACACACACACATAACGGGCTTCTTTCAGTTTCCATCTACCAAATCCACTCCCAAGGCTTTGATCAGCCCCGAGGCTATAGTAGAAGACACTTGCCCAAGGCGCCACGCAATGGGACTGAACTCGGAACCATGTGGTTGGTAAGCAAGCTTCTTAGCATACAGCGACGCCTCTGCGTCTATATCATTTTGTTTCATTTTGGAAAAAAAAAAAAATTATTTTATGGTTTATTGCTATTCACGAAAATCTTTTAAGTGCTTAGGGCCTCCTTGGGTCCCAATCCGGCACTGATAACAAGGAGAGATGAGAATCTTACTTGCACACACGAAACATGGAGTTAAGGTGGCTGTAAATACAACTTTCGTGGACCTTGTTCATTTTAACGACAGCGAAAGAAACAAAATAAGATGGAGTTAACTTGGGTGAGATTTAAATTGAGGCCGTAGCGCCATTACTGTTACGCTGAATGGCTGTCTAACGACTTAAGTCACCACCTAATTGTCAGCTTTTTAAGACATCTTTCAGTAAATAACACCATTTCGTCGAAGTCAGCAAATGCAGAAAATGATGTAAGGGGAGTAACTCTGTCATACTAACAGCCACATGATTGTAAAAAGAAAAGAAAATTCAATTTGCGGGAATTTTAAATTTCATTGGATCTATTTCTTCTGGTGCGGCCTAATCTGTGCGCACGCGTGTATGCGTGTATGTGTGTGTGTATATATATATACATATATATATATATATATATATATATATATATATATATATATATATATACACATACACAAATATATATATATATATATATATATATATATATATATATATATATATATATATATATATACACATACACAAATATATATATATATATATATATATATATATATATATATATATACTTCATATAAAATATCACAAAACCTGTTACTCAGAGTTTCACGTTTCTGTTTGTCGGAGAGTTTTGTTAGAATGGAACAGAAATGACGATGTAATCAAACAAAAACAAAAACAAGAAACGAGTGCATTGCCTTCAAATGCTGGCCTATACATTATCCGATGCCTCCGTTTGTTGATCTCTGTCGAGTGTACAGAGAAATCCTCTCTCTTTTCGCAAGGTAAAACTACGTTAACAATTTCTAGGCACGTTCTTTAAAACAGACTCTCCGAGCAAGGAGGTATCACCATCAGTTACGCAACTCTGCCACAATTTCTTGGATTGAATTCCGTTCGTATACAAAATTTCTTTGTTGTTCAGTAGCTACACCTCCTTTCACTTTGAACCCAAATTACGTGCATTTACCTCCTCCTCCTCCGCCGCCGCCGCCGCCCCCTCCGCAACCGCCGCCGCCTCCTCCGCCGCCGCCGCCTCCTCCTCCTCCGC
>NC_142951.1:33738236-33740736 GCF_046866305.1 Octopus bimaculoides | reverse complement strand
TTTTTTTCTTTTCCAACAGTTTAATCCGTTGTGAGCATGTGAAATAATGATAATAATAATAATAATAATAATAATAATAATAATAATAATAATAATAATAATAATAATAATAATGCTTTCAAATTTTGGCACAAGGCTAGCAATTTCGGGGTGGTGGTGGTGGTGGTAAGTCGATTATATCAACTGGTACTTATTTTATAGACCTCGAAAAGATGAAATGCAAAATCGACTTCTGAAGAATTTGAACTCAGAACGTAAAGACGGACGAAATGCCGCTAAGGATTTCGTTCGGCGTGCTAACGATTTTTCCAGTTCACCACCTTAACAACAACAACAACAACAACAACAACAACAACAACAACAACAACAACAATAATGATGACGACGACGATGATGATGATGATGTGTAGTGAGATGTAGTATGACACAAAGTAGTGTGGTGTAGCGGAAACAGTAGAGATATCAACAATAATATAACTGTATTCAGTAGCATAACTGTCAGGAGAAATGAGCAAGAATTTCCTGCCAGGCCAACTGGAAGCGAGAATTTAGTTGAAAGCAGGAGACGGCGGATGGACGCCATCTTGGCGGCTTAGAAATGAGTTTCTCTCCGTCATCTTGTTAACATACACGTGATCGATAAACTGGCCACACAGACACACACATATACAAAGATACACACACATACACACATACACACACACACACACAAGCGTGTATGCGCATCAATAGCGACTGTTGTAATACAGGCATTTATTACTGTCATATTACAAGCGCAAACGCCACGACAACGACCACGACCAACACCGCCGACGCCTCTGCCTTCACAGATGCAGTCAGCCTTATAACCAAGAATTGTTACAATAATAATAATAATAATAATAATAATAATAATAATAATAATAATAATAATAATAATAATTTCAAACATCAGAAATATCATCATCGTTAATATATATATATATATATATATATATATATATATATATATATATATATATATATATATATATATATATATATATATATATATATATATATAGTAATAATATTAGGGAATAAAAACTTATTCCATCCTTACAGGCAAAAGTCGGTATAATATTACACCGGGTTTCGTAATATATAATATATATGTATATAACTAGATAACTAATTTAGAAACGAACCACCTCTCTACAACTCAGTCAACCAAGAACCCGTCCATGTTTACTTGTTTCAGCCATGAGACTGCGACCATACTGGGGCACCTCCTTGAAGAATTTTAATCGAATGAACTGACCTCTGTAGTTATTTTTTTTTTAGACCTGATACTTATTCTATCAGTCTCTTTTGCCGAACCAGTGAGTAACGGGGACGTGAAGACATCAACACCGGTTTTCAAGTGGTCGTGGTGGAGAGGCAAACACAGATACAAAGAAATAGACAGACACACACACACATGTACGCACACACACACATGTACGCACACACACATATGCTTGTGTGTGTGTGTGTGTGTGTACAAGAGGCTTCTTTCAGTTTCCATCTACCAAATCTATTCACAAGGCTTTGGTTGGCCTGGGGCTATAGAAGAAGACCTTACACCACGTAGAAGGACTGAACTCGGAACCATGTGGCCGAAAAGCAAATTGGATGTCCACTTAGTGGTCATCCCTCTGATATATATATATATATATATATATATATATATATATATATATATATATATATATATATCCATACATATATATACATATATATATATTATATGTGTGTGTGTGTATGACGGGATTCTTTTAATTTCATGGGCTTCTTTTAGTTTCCTTCTGCCAAATCCACTCACGAGGTTTTTATGGGCTCGAGAGGCTAGAGTAGAAGACACTTGCCCACAGTGCCCGTGCAGTAGAACTGAACCCGGAACCATGTGATTGGGTAGCCAGCTTCTTACCGCACAGCCACGCATGCGCCTAGAGTCATAGAAGTTTGGAAAAGAAAACGACGGCGATGGAATCGTAACCATTATTTGCAACAGAGTTTGATTGTGTATGTATATATACGTACATGTGTCTGTCTTTGTGTGGGTGTTTAGATGTGTGTGTGTGTGTGTGTGTGTGTGTGTGTGTATGTGTGCTGGTGGGTGTGTGTGGGAGAGGCGTAGCACAATGTTTTATGAGTAACCATGGTAATACATAATATTTTATTGCAAAAGGAATTTGTACAAAAGATAGACATTTGTCTGTTACACACACGTACATAAACACACACGTGCACACACACACACGGACACATATAGACACACATGCGCACACACACACACACTCACACACGCACATGTACGCCCCGTGCGTGTAACTATGTAGACATATATGAGCGTATATACTGGGAATGTATATTGTAATTTATTTTCTGATTGCCATCAATTTACAAATATAGAAACATATATATACATATATATATATATATATATATATATATATATATATATATATATATATATATATATATATATATATGTGTGTGT
>NC_142951.1:33725736-33728236 GCF_046866305.1 Octopus bimaculoides | reverse complement strand
CAATAGTAAACACATCATTTCCCTATCCCCGGATAAAGACGCTACAATATCTTGTGGTATAATCCATTTTACACTGCAAATGTAAGAGCATATATTGTCAAAGTTTCTTGTAATTCAATATCTTGATTTCAAATTTTGGCACAAGGCCAGCATTTCGGGGGAGGGGTAAATCGATTGCAATGACCCTAGTGTTCAACTGCTACTTATATCAACCCTGAAAATATGAAAGCAAAGTCTACCCCGGCAGCATTTGAACTCAGAACGCCAAGATAGATGCAATGCAACTAAGCATTAGTTTCAAGTTTTGACAGAAACCCACTAGGCTTCGAGGAGAGGGGCAGTGTGCGTGCATGTGTGTGCGTGTGCGTGTGTGTGCGTATGTATATATACATTTATTTATGTTACTATTTCTCTCTACATACAAACATACTTATAAATAACATAAATATGTATACATACAGACAGACATAGGAACTGTAAAAATCTGTAAAACTTTCCAGAAGTTTATCATTAAATATATAAGAGCATGTCTAGATATGCAATTATATGCATGAGAATACATACATAAAACAAAACATACAGATTTGCACATATATATATATATATATATATATATATATATATATATATATATATATATATATATATATATATATATATAAATATACATACATACATGCATAAATAAATGCATGCATGCATGCATACATACATATACACACGTACCAATCGGTGTAGAAACCAAAGAAAAGATCTCTCAAGAATGTCATGTCGAGTAGGTTAAATATTTGCAGTAAGCGTTCAATTAAGATCGGCAGATCGAAGACAAACTGTCAACGCATATACATACATACATACATACATACATACATACATACATACATACATATATATATATATATATATATATATATATATATATATATATATATATATATATATATATATATATACGTGTGCGTGTGTGTGTGTGTGTATATGTACATTCATAGGTATATACGTTAATATATATATATATATATATATATATATATATATATATATATATATATATATATATATATATATAGAGTTATTAATATTTCTAAGTCTCTCTAAAGGAGACTACGGCAGCGGTACTGGAAATTAATAGTTATCGCCAAGCCAACATGGCAGTCCCAAAATTAGGACGAAAGCTGCCGTGAATTAGCTCCAAGAAGCCATCGCCTCTAGCTAGCTATGTGACACACGAACCTGTGTCCTTTATAACCTTCGAACAGGGGAGGTCAGCAGTGTCCCCCTGCTGGTTTGGCATCTGCAGACTAGACTAGTTTCAGGGTGTTGCCCCTTGTCAATGCAGAGTAGCCAAGCCTTAGCCAGGCGGCGCTGCTGACTATCTGCTCGAAGGTTATTTATCTAATTTCAGTGGAATCTATCCACTGGTTTTCAGAAATAGAGTTATTAATATTTCTAAGTCTCTCTAAAGGAGACTACGGCAGCGGTACTGGAAATTAATAGTTATCGCCAAGCCAACATGGCAGTCCCAAAATTAGGACGAAAGCTGCCGTGAATTAGCTCCAAGAAGCCATCGCCTCTAGCTAGCTATGTGACACACGAACCTGTGTCCTTTATAACCTTCGAACAGGGGAGGTCAGCAGTGTCCCCCTGCTGGTTTGGCATCTGCAGACTAGACTAGTTTCAGGGTGTTGCCCCTTGTCAATGCAGAGTAGCCAAGCCTTAGCCAGGCGGCGCTGCTGACTATCTGCTCGAAGGTTATTTATCTAATTTCAGTGGAATCTATCCACTGGTTTTCAGAAATAGAGTTATTAATATTTCTAAGTCTCTCTAAAGGAGACTACGGCAGCGGTACTGGAAATTAATAGTTATCGCCAAGCCAACATGGCAGTCCCAAAATTAGGACGAAAGCTGCCGTGAATTAGCTCCAAGAAGCCATCGCCTCTAGCTAGCTATGTGACACACGAACCTGTGTCCTTTATAACCTTCGAACAGGGGAGGTCAGCAGTGTCCCCCTGCTGGTTTGGCATCTGCAGACTAGACTAGTTTCAGGGTGTTGCCCCTTGTCAATGCAGAGTAGCCAAGCCTTAGCCAGGCGGCGCTGCTGACTATCTGCTCGAAGGTTATTTATCTAATTTCAGTGGAATCTATCCACTGGTTTTCAGAAATAGAGTTATTAATATTTCTAAGTCTCTCTAAAGGAGCGCCGCCTGGCTAAGGCTTGGCTACTCTGCATTGACAAGGGGCAACACCCTGAAACTAGTCTAGTCTGCAGATGCCAAACCAGCAGGGGGACACTGCTGACCTCCCCTGTTCGAAGGTTATAAAGGACACAGGTTCGTGTGTCACATAGCTAGCTAGAGGCGATGGCTTCTTGGAGCTAATTCACGGCAGCTTTCGTCCTAATTTTGGGACTGCCATGTTGGCTTGGCGATAACTATTAATTTCCAGTACCGCTGCCGTAGTCTCCTTTAGAGAGACTTAGAAATATTAATAACTCTATTTC
>NC_142951.1:33718236-33720736 GCF_046866305.1 Octopus bimaculoides | reverse complement strand
CTCCTCTCTCTCTCTCATTCTCCTCTCTCTCTCTCTCTCATTCTCCTCTCTCTCTCATTCTCCTCTCTCTCATTCTCCTCTCTCTCATTCTCCTCTCTCTCTCATTCTCCTCTCTCTCATTCTCCCCTCTCTCTCTCTCTCTCTCATTCCCCTCTCTCTCTCTCTCATTCTCCTCTCTCTCTCTCTCTCATTCTCCTCTCTCTCTCATTCTCCTCTCTCTCATTCTCCTCTCTCTCATTCTCCTCTCTCTCATTCTCCCCTCTCTCTCTCATTCCCCTCTCTCTCTCTCTCTCATTCTCCTCTCTCTATCTGTCGCTTTTTTCCCTTTTCTCTCCCGCATTTCACCTCTCCCTCTCTCTTCCGCTTCCCCGCTTTCTCTCTCGCGCATTCTCCATCTCTCTCTCTCTTCCTCGCTTTCTTTTTCTCTCTCTCTCTCCAACTTTCACCATTCCCTCCTCCCATCTCTCACTCTCCTCCCCTCCTTCCTCTCTCTCTCCAGCTTTCCTCCTCCCCCTCTATCTTCCTTGCATCTCTTCTGTCCCTCTCTCTCACATTTTCCACTGCATCTATTCTTCGGAAGGAGGTGGGGGGGGGGGGGGGGGGTCGGGAGGAACCGTTTCCGATGTTATTGTTGTTGTTGTTGTTATTCTTCTCGTTGAAGCTGTTATCAGTGAAATATTGTAATATAAATGTTCAAATATTCATAAATTTTCTGGAAGAAAAAAAAATATTCATGCGGTTTGCTATATTTAAACAAGGCCTCAAACTTCAACACTGACTCACACACATATACGCATGCGTACAGCTCTATGTATATGTCTATGTCTATGTATGTGTGTGTGTGTGAGTGTGCATGCGTCTGTGTGCGCATATATATTCGTTTATTAACACAGGTATGGATGTGTGTAAAGGAAAAATGAAAAAAATGTTTAAATTAAAAACTAAATATGCAAGTTTTTTTTACCTTGTCTAAACAAGAAGAGACTCTCTTTCCTTCGATCACAAATTCAAGACCGGAGGCAAAAACAAGTAAATATATTTCATCGTATCACAGGCACAGTATCAACCAGAACATCAGAGGGTGTTATATACCGCTGACCACAATGCACTTTCAATTCTGTCTTGATCGCACTATTCTTTTCCACTTTGATCCAAATTGGTTAACAACATCGTCTTACCATCGTCTTACCATCGTCTTACCATCGTCTTACCATCGTCTTACCATCGCTGTGGAGGCTTTCTAAGTGGCTTTTCTGGATCTCATATACATACATACATACGTGCATACATGCATAAATACAAACATACATGCATACGTATATCCATATACAATATATTCATAAACACGCACACATGCACACACACACACATATAGATGAATCTATATCAACCATATGTGCGCGACATGGTGATTTCATATCAAGATAAACAACGCATGACCTTGCAGGTGGGCCCCAGTTAGAATATTCTTCAGGTCGAGTAGCCTATCCCGTTCAAAAGGGCCCCAAATAAGGGTTATCAAAGAATGATGAACGAAACACCCATGTTTCCAGAGGTGAATTATCCAAACCACTAAAAATTCCTCTCAACGCATGGCTATGATGCTCCCCAACTACTTCTGCTCGTGATCAGAGATGCACATATTGTTAGCTACCAAGGGACATGCTCAACTGGTTAAGGTCAAACAACTGACAAGCAAATCTGGTATTGAGCAGAATATTTGCTGTAGACCATCTTTTATACCAAGACAAAACATGTACATGATATCTACTGTTTACACGAACGTTTTTCTACCTTTCAGACAAAACCCTTTGTAACCTTCGTCCTGTCTTTGTCCTTACATGTTTTTGATTTATATCAGCCCTTGTGGCCAATAAAACAGAATTAATTATTATTATTATCATCATTATTATTATTGTTGTTGTTGTTGTTGTTGTTGTTGTTGTTGTTGTTGTTGTTGTTGTTGTTGTTGTTGTTGTTATGTATGTATATATGTATGTGGATGTAAAAAATATGTATACAAAATGAAAGTCCCTGCTGCGTATACTTGCCTGTTTGTGTCTATGTTCACTCTGACTTCGACTCTCATCTCTGTGGTTACCGTCTTCATATTTCGTTGTTTTCTTTTTTGTTCTTTTTCGTCTTCCATGTCTGTAATAGTTATTCTCTGTATATTTATTTAGATGGTATCACATCGGCTGAACTTGTTTTTGTCTAAATAAACTCTGAATGCCATTTCAATTTGCGATGCTACAGAAGACATTACTCGTAAATGCAGAAAACATTTTGTATTTGTGTTGAAGCAGCGCCACTTCCGGTGTAAAATGTCTGACACCATTAGACTTTCTTCCAGTTGCTTTCTCTCGGCCGTCTACCATTTCAATCAATGCAGGTCATTTATCTGCTGCTCTCGTTTGTCGTTCGTATATTTTCGTTCATTTCTCTCTCCACCACCCCTCTCACACACACAACGCTTCTCTTTCCTTTGCGGTTACGGTTG
>NC_142951.1:33710736-33713236 GCF_046866305.1 Octopus bimaculoides | reverse complement strand
ATATATATATATATATATATATATATATATATATATATATATCGTTTAATGCACAGCGATGAGTTAAGACTGAGTCTCAAAGTCATGGTCGTCACCACAGAGCCTGCGTAGACGGAGGAATTTGGAATAGGGGATTAGGGCAGAAGGAGGAGAAGTTGAGGTATGAGTGTGAGTCTGTGTGTTTGTAGTGCATGGAGGTTCACCAGCGAACGAGAAGCAGTTGAGTGAGAGGACAAGTTCGGCCAGACGAACGAGTGTGGATGTGTCAGGTTGGGGGTTGAGTCGAAGGTCAAGGAACTGTTATGGTGCCTTTTGGATTTGTAATACTTTTCCTTCATCCTTTAATTCTCTATATCATTTGTATTCTGTGTAAGTTGGACCTTTTTATACGTGTACATATATACATTTTTTGTATTTGATGTATTCAATATATATTATATATTGATCTGTCTAACTTACTTAGCCCTACATTTACTTATATATACATACATACATATATATGTGTGTATATATATATATATAGAGAGAGAGAGAGAGAAAAGAGAGAGAAACGGAGAGAGAGAAGGAGAGAGAGAGAAAGGGAGAGAGAGATAGGGAGGGAAAAAGACAGAGAGCACGAAAGAAAATACAAAGACGAGGTAAAGGAAGAATGATGCAGGGTGTATTAGGTAGACGCACAGGATAATTGGAAAAAGTTTTCAACGTTTCATGCAGTGCTACGCTCCTCATCGGAAATGATACGTGAGGAAACACATACGTACATACAGGCTTCTGCAGTGGTGCCATCATCAAATTCTGCGCACAGAGGTTATGGTTGAAAACGCATGCGTAAGGTGCAGTGCTGAGGTATCGAACCTTGAAACCGAGTGGTCGCAGATCATATCTTTAGACCACATTTTCTGCTTACATTTATAATCTATAAAACATTTTATATTCGGATTTGTTTAAATATGTTTACGCAAATATTTTATTTTCTGTTTCAATTTAGCTTTGAAGACATTAAACGTTTCGTCTGTTTCAGCCCCCCACACAGACAAACATACATACGTACACACACACAGACCCACCCACCATATATATACATGCATATACATACGCACATGCATACATATATCTATACACATACACACACACACACAAACATACACGCACACACACACACACACACACACACACACACACACACACATATATATATATATATATATATATATATATATATATATATATATATATATATATATATATATATATATATATACCTACATACACGCTCACACTTATGTACGTACGCACATATATGTGTACATAATACATATATATACATACACACACACATACATACTCATATATATATATACATATATACACAGATATACGCGCACTGACACACGCACACGTCGTTGAAGATCAATTGATAGTCTACTTACATGCATACATACATATATTCATATATATATATATGCATATACACACACATGTATATATGTATATATATGTACGTGTATATATATATATATATATATATATATATATATATATATATATATATATATATATATATATGCACACACACACACACACCACACATATATATATATATACATATATCTATGAGTATATGTTTGAAGATGATTAATGTTCTGTTTGGTGACGCGCACACACGTGTGTGTGTGTGTGTGTGTGTGTGTGTGTGTGTGCGTATGTACACACACACACACACACACACATGAGGACACGTCAATCATAACTGTTTATGTACAATAAGATAAATTTAAATGGCTGTTTTATTCCTGATATACATTTAAACTCGGTGAATAAAATTTTATTGATTTTTCGATATCGTCCCAGTTTTATGCTAGAAATTCTCTGAAGTGCTGGGTAGGTCATCTAATTGGCATTTATGGTTTAATATACGGACAGTATGCGAAGACACGTCGTGTAGTGGTTAGTGTGTTGTATTCCTGATCTGAAAATCTTGGTTTCGATTCCCAGACCGGTTGGTGTGTTGTGTTCTTGAGCAAAACACTTCACTTCGCGTTGCACCAGTCCACTCAGCTGTCGATGTGTAACCCTGCGATGGATTGTCACACCGTTTAAGGAGATTGTTCGCCTGCCCACCTGGCCAGCGACGTGGCATCATTTGAAAGTTAAAATAATGAAAGGAAGTGCATTGTGACCAGCGGTGTGTGTGTGTGGTCAACCCAGTGATACAGTGGGAAGGACAATACAAGTGAGCTGTGAAGAGAACATAATGTTCTGGGTTTTAAGGCGGAGGACTTTCTTCGGAGAAGAATTCCATTGCGAACTTGGTATAAAAAAATGACATTTTCTCATAGTGGCACGCATAATCGAACACGAGACCGTCTGGTTGAGAAGTGAATTATTCGACAACACTGAAAACTTAGCGTCAAGATTAACGATGACGATTCCAAGAAAGACATTAACGGTAAAGTAAAAAATGTAATCTTATTATTGATTGAAGAACTTGAGCTTATAA
>NC_142951.1:33700736-33703236 GCF_046866305.1 Octopus bimaculoides | reverse complement strand
AGATAAGGCGGTGCTCCAGCATGGCTGCAGTCAAGTGACTGCAACAAGTAAAAGAATAAATATATATATATATATATATATAGGATGATAGATATCGTTTAATATAAACAGTATTTAGAAAAGAGTTACTAATAGTTCCATGCTGCGGAGACAATAATTCGGCAACGCATTAGTAATTGGATCAAAAAGTTGCAGGTTATGCAACCCGAAAGGATGAAAGGTAATGTCGACCTCGGCGCGATTCGAACTCTGAACGAAAAAGACGGACGAAAGGCTATTAAACAACTTGTCCGGTTTGTTACCAGTTCTACCAGCTCACCGCCTTAAACTCTTGCAATAAGAAAGTATCTTTAAAGATACAAATAAATAAAAAAAATAAATAAATGCAATATGAAGTCGGACTTTTAAGCAAAGTGTCTCGTTACCGGAAGGAAATGTTCTTTATCGTTCAATGCCGTTAGATTAAGGTTTGCCGTATTCCGCATGCCGTTATTTTGGAAGTGATGTAGTCGAGGGGATTTAATGCATACAGCTTGTGTCAACATACAGTAATAACTTTTATCTTTGAGTCAATATCACTGTAGCTTGCTCTAGTGAGATAGCGTGCGATATCGTATAACAATTTTATCAAGCTAAAAAAAGATGCGATAGCAATCGATATTACACCAAGAATTTATCAATGCGTAGTAGTAGTAGTAGTAGTAGTAGTAGTAGTAGTAGTAGTAGTAGTAGTAGTAGTATGTGTCTTCTCAGTGAAAGCTACCCTGCTGGACGGACGAATCTAACAAGAGCACGAGTCCTTGCCTATAGGAATCAGCAAATAAAAATATTTAACGAGCAGATATTCACGTTCGAATCTGCCAGACGTATTGAGAATGAGCAGAAACGTTATTGTTTCGTTTCTCGTTGTTCTGCGTGCACCTAGTGAATCTTTGTCCAGTACGCATCGGTAAATGTTTTGTGGACTCATTCCTATAAACAAGAATCCGCACTCTTGTCCTATTTAGTAGGTTTGACTGAGGAGACACACAATAAGGCCGAAACGTCGCGGTATTTCGAAATCTCCTTACACTATTGAATCAGGTGTATTATGAACACACACGCCTAAAGGAAGGAACAGTTCTCCGATGAGATGAAAAACAACTGACAGAACGTACCAAGAAGGAATATATAGGTTATTGTTTGGAGTTTCGCTGATCTGCGTGCACCACGTCAGTACACATACACACACACACACACACACACACACACACACACACACACACACACACACACACACACACACACACACACACATGCATACACATACATAAGCGCATGGCTCAGTGATTAGAGCGTCGGACCCACAATCATGAGGTAGTGAGTCTGATTCCGGATCAGGCTGTGTGTTGTGTTCTTGAGCAAGACACATTAATTTACATTGCTCCAGTTCACTCAGCTGTCGAAATGAGTTGTGATGTCTCTGGTGCCAAGCTGTGTCGGCCCCTTTGCATTTCCCTTGGATAACATTGGTGGCATGGAGAGAGGAGGCTGGTATGCATGGGTGACTGCACATAACACTGAGACCTAGAGAGAGAGAGAGAGAGAGAAGCAGCTAAAGACTAATGGACAGACTGAGAAAGAAAGCGACAGAGAGAAGACGCAGCAGGTCTATGGTGCTGAAGATGTAGGACTGTGTGAGAACGAAAAAGCCAATATCCTGATATCGTCGTATAAAATGTGTAATAGCAAGCGATACACATCCTGGAGAGGTTAACAATACGTGGCTGTATCTTTTTACAGCTGAATCCTGCATTAATGGAAAAATATAAGTAAGACTAAAATACGACATAACTTCGATAGATTGCGAGCGGATAATAAGTTGTAAACTTGTGCCAACAAAAGTGAGATAGGAAGAATGATAAAAACACTTTTAGCTGATCTACAGGTGGCGATAAAATTTGATTTTACTTCAGTTCATTTAGAGAATTATTGATTCAATTTTATTGTAAGTTTCAGTGCATTGACGTGACGAAGTAATGGTGGAATTGTGGGCAGATTTTTATCTTGGAAATCGGGAATTGATTGGCTGAGAGAGAGGGGGAGGGGAGGGAGAGAGAGAAAGGGGGGAAGTAAAGAGAAGGGAAGTAAAGAGAATGGAATGGGTGTGGGAGAGAGGGAAAAGAGAGAGGGAGATGGGAGAGAGAAAGGAGATAGAGAGGAAGTGCTAGATGGAAAAACGCGATAATAAAAAGGAGGAAAAGAGAGACGGCGAGAGAGACAAGGAGAGAAGGAGAGTTGTGTGTGTGTGTGTGTGTGTGTGTGTGTGTGTGTGTGTGTGTGAGAGAGAGAGAGAGAGAGAGACAGACAGACAGACAGACAGACACACACACACACACACACAAAGAAAACTAAAGAAAAGTAGAGAAAGAAGGGAGAACGATGAAGAGGAGTTAGATGCAGAGAAAGGGAAATGAAAAAAGAAAGAGAAAAGGAGAGAAAGGGAAAAGGAGGGGAAGAG
>NC_142951.1:33695736-33698236 GCF_046866305.1 Octopus bimaculoides | reverse complement strand
TTGGTAGACAGAAACGGAAAGATAATGTTTGCAAATCTAACGGAGGCCTCAAAAGACGTTTTAATATCCACAAAGATCAGAACTTAACTGCAGCTCTTGGTGGTCCAAATCGGATTTGCAATCTATGTGGGTTTCTTTCTAAAACATTGTCTGGTTTAAAAAGCCACATCAGATGCCATGATGGTTCTAAGGTGTAGGTACAGGAGGTAGTCAAAACTCTGCATAAGTACTAGACAACCACCACATATATATTAGTCTGTCTGCCTATCTATCTATCTATCTATCTATCTATCTATCTATCTATCTATCTATCTATCTATCTATCTATCTATCTATATAGACAACACACACATATATATACACATGTACATACCCACATTCACACATCAGTACATACACGGATACATACATAAACACGTAGAAAGATACACACATACACACTTACACGCACACACACAAATCAACACGCATTTCATACACTCATTCATGCACACACACTCACACAGACATACAGGCATACACAAACACACACGTACACACCTACACACATACCTGCTCCAATACATAAGAGACAGATCGAAAAGTTCGTTGTAACAAAACTTAAAGACGTAAACCCCCGAGGTCTCCTTCGTCAGCTGCAAAATTCAAGTCTGATGCGTAGAGCGTGATCAAACGGTAATAACGTTACATGTTAGCTGGAGAGAGATAAGCTGACAGATAAATTAAATTGAATAATTTCAACTGAAAACACGTATGTATGTATGTATGGATGGATGGATGGATGGATGGTTGGCTGTTGCATCAAACTGTGCACTCTAAATGTATTCACGCACTCTAAATGTGCATTCTTGCATTCACAGTGAAGGGGGAAAAAATATCGCTTAATGGATTTCTATTGAATCAGTTTTAAGAGCAAACTCAGGTCGAATACTGTTACACGCGCGTGAGTGAGTGAGTGTGTGTGGATATGGGTATATTTGTGCGTGGCTGTGTATATGTACTCACACACACACACACACACACACACACACACACACATATATAGATATGCATAGATATAAACGTATGTCTGCACAGATTGTAAGGTAGAGCCACGTGAATGTATGTACTAATATACACACGCACATATGTGTGTGTGTGTGTGTATATATATATATATATGTGCATGCATGCATGTATGTATATATATGTATATATATATATATAGCCACGCATCTTTACATACACATACATATACAAATGTATGTATGTATGTATGTATGTATGTATCTATCTATCTACCTATCTATCTATCTGTCTGTCTATCTGTCTGTCTATCTATCTATCTATCTATCTATCTATCTATCTATCTATCTATCTGTCTGTCTGTCTGTCTGTCTATCTATCTATCTATCTATCTATCTGTTTGTCTATCTATCTGTCTATCTATCTATTACGGATAAAATTAAATAAACATTTTGATAACTTTTCAACGGGAAGGAAGGAAGTCGATTGTGTGATTTTAGCACAAAATTGCGTAACTTCCGGTGACTCTAATGAAAATATATTTCAAACTTCGAATCGTCAGGAATATTTGAAGCGACATCTTTCTCCCTCACTATCTCTCTCTCCCCGTATTTCCCCCCTCTTTATCTGTCCCTTTGTCCCTTTCTCAATTTCTCTCTCTAACGCTCCTCTCTCTTTCCTCTTCCTTTGCCTGCCTGCCTCTCTACTTGTCTTTCTGTCTATCTAATTTTACTCTGTCTCCCTCTGTCTGCGTGTCTGTCTTATTCTCTCTCCTCTTATTCTCTCCCTCCCTCTGTCTGTCTGTCTTTCTTGCTCATCACGAACTCACACATACGCACACACAGGCGTACACACACACACGAACACACACATACGCACCCACACGCGTGCGCGCACAAACACACACGCACACACACACACACACACACACACACACACACACACACACACACACACACTCAAGTAAATAGTTTTGAAAACCTGATATAGATAACAAATCGTTATTTTATTCTCCTCTGTATTCAGTTCTTAGAAGCTTCTAGTCGTCGCTCACATATGGCTCCGCTGCTATACAGTGGTTCGATTCATCTGCAAGGCACTGAGGCCCATTTCCTTACATCATTTTGGCTTCTAAGATGAAGCCATTCCGCTGGCGAGACGAGATCTCCGACGAGACGATTGGAAAGCGATTTAGTTAAGCAATTTGGCATAAGAGGGAAACGAATGGCGCAATGAAGATTGAATTGGAAGTGCATTGTAACCAGCGGTGTATAACAGCATCCAATGATCTCGGCAATACTGTGATATTATGATATATTCTGTTATATATTTGTCTTCAAATTTTCGAGTGTAAAAATCCTCTCACGAAATCATTGAAAATCGACAGCCTTCATCCTCAAAATGACAACAGAGAGAGAGAAAGAGAGAGAGAGAGAGAGAGAGAGAGAGAGAGAGAGAAACAGACAGACAGACAGAGATTAGTAGCGACAGACTT
>NC_142951.1:33675736-33685736 GCF_046866305.1 Octopus bimaculoides | reverse complement strand
ACTATAGATTTGCTTCTAATCTTCTATAATCCATAAGCTGTTTAAAGAAGGATGAAGAAAAACAATATCTTTATATATATAAAAAAAAGCCCTGCTTAGGAAGATCTTTAAATCTTCTTCGAATTGGATTTGGAATGAAAAGAAAGACTTCAACAACAACACAGTATAGCACAATGAAAATAATATAATATTCATTCGGGCTCGTTTGAAGCCACGTGAAGACGACGTCACATGACTCAGTGATTAGAGCATTAGGATCACTATCATGAGTTAATGAATTCGATTCCTGGGTATTGAGTCCTTGAGCAAGGTACTTCATTTCACGTTGCTCCAGTCCACTTAGCCGTAGAAGTGAGTTGCGATGTCACTGGTGCCAAGCTGTGTCGGTCTTTGCCTTTCGCTTGGAGATGAAAGATTGTTATACATGGATGACTTCTGGTCTTCTATAAACAACCTTGCCTGGACTTGTGCCTCGGAGGGGAACTTCTAGGTGCAGTCCCATGGTCATTCATGACCGTCGGGGTGAAGTGGGGGTGGGATCTTTATCTATTCGAGGCACTGGTATTAAAAGCGCAGGCGTGGTTGTGCAACGAGAAGTTCAGTTTATAAATGCCATTTTGTATTTTAAAGTTTCTGCCTCCTCCTTCAGCTTTCGTGATCTCCATATCTTTGTGTGGTAAGAAGCTTGCTTCCCGACCACATCGTTCTAGGTTCAGTCCCACTGCGTGGCACATCGGGCTTGTGTCTTCTATTATAGTCTCAGGCTGGCCAAAGTCTTCTGAGTAGGTTTGGAAACAGAAATAAGCCTCTCTCTCTCTCTCTCTCTCTCTATATATATATATATATATATATATATATATATATATATATATATATATACACAATAAGTATCAGGTTTCAGGCAAACAACTGTTGGGGTCGATTCGTCAACTAAAATTCTTCAAGGCAGTGCCCCAACATGGCCGTAGTCTAATGACTGAAACTAGCAAAGGATAATATATACATATGTGTGTATGTGTATGTGTATATATGTATGTATGTATGTATGTATGTATGTATATATATATATATATATATATATATATATATATATATATATATATATATATATATATATATATATATATATATATATATATATATGTGTGTGTGTGTGTATATATATATATATATATATATATATATATATATATATACAAACACATACACGTACATATGCATATGTGCATTAAGATCGACAGTAAAATTTGGCTTGCATTAGTAATTTTGAAATTTCCATTCTAACTGTGAGAAACGATGAATAACGAGATGGCACAGATGTATAATAGAACAAGAGGTTGATATTCTACAGAACATCGATGACATGTACATTTAAAAGATCTATGGAAGGTCAGATTGACATAGCGGATTGGCTAGCTATGGCATGGACAAATCTTGTAGTTGAGAATGAAAAGAATGACGGCAGAAAATGATAGGCTCATTGCTCAACCAATTGCTCCAAGACTGTTGCGAGTTCAATAAATGGTTGAATGATGAACATGAAGGTAGAAAGAAAGAAATGTGGGGCAGAGGTGTGCCGAGGAATTCAAGTTAAACAAAACTGTGATAGGATGACACCAAAACAATAAGTACAAGGTTCGTGCGTTAGACCACGAAGAAAGTAATGAGTTTCGATGTTTCGAGCAGGTCGCCCTTTGTCAAGATAAAGAAGAAATAATAGAAGTTAGAAAAAGATCCCCAATTATTTTACACTTGTTATCGACTGCGTATGGTTGGCAAATGAAGAAACGGAAGTAGCCAATAGTGTCTGTGTGTGCTTGGTTTTTAGTAGAGGAGAGTGTAAAAAGCGGTGAGTGACTATTGGTCATGTTAATGGTGATATGGCTTGCGCCATCCTCGATTGTCCGACAGTTTCGATTGTCCGGCAGCTTAAATTATCCGACACTTTTGGCGCTTGGGCAATATTTCTTTCGTAAGTACTATCACTGGCAATCGACATCAAACTGACATTCTTGAAATGAATGGTTATTTCCAGCGCCAAACATTCTTTGTGCTGCCTTTATTCATATATTGTCCGTCCATTAAGGAAAAATGCTTTCCAGTGTTAAACGAATTCGAGAAAGGTGTGAAGAGAAAGCAAATAAATCTCACATTGGACCTGGGAAGTGAAATAATCCAGTGTTTAAAACAAAGGTGAAAACCTGAACGCCATTGTACATGAATACAGCTTAAGTTCTTTAACACTTTATGACATTAAAATGTGTTAAGTGGTTTGGAGCATATCGATCCGAATGAATGTCAATTTCAGGTTCAATGCTTATAAAAAATACAAAGCAATCACACGGAGAGATGGGGATCGTGAAGACTAGTGTGGTTACAGTTGAAGGAGGGGATGGTTAGAAACTTTAAAACACGGAATGGTATTAACAAACAATGAAATCACCGAACCATAAAGTTACATATTTGAAGACTTGGCTTTAAAGAAAATTAACTTTGTTGTTTCTAAGGAGTGATATGTGTGAGATTAGACTATTGCTTTTGACTTGTCGAGAAAACACACAGAGTAGTTGTCCGTCGTCTCTTCGGTTCGTTGCGTTAAGGCGGCGAGCTGGCAGAGTCGTTATCGCACCGGGCAAAATGCTTAATAACAGTATTTTGTCTTTACGTTCTGAGTTCAAATTCTGCCGAAGTCGACTTTACCTTTGATTTTTTTCGTGGTCGATAAAATAAGTACCAGTTATGAACTGGGATCGATATAATCGACTAACTTCTTTCCCCAAAATTCCAGACCTTGTGCCTTTAGTAAAAGGGTTATCATTATTACTGCTGTTGTTGTTGTTGGTGAACGTTGTTACTGGATTGGTTAATCAGTAGTAGTAGTAGTAGTAGTAGTAGTAGTAGTAGTGGTAGTAGTGGTAGTAGTAGTAGTAGTAGTAGTGGTAGTAGTAGTAGTAGTAGTAGTAGTGAATAGTTGCGTGTGTGTGTGTGTGCATGTGTGTGTGCATGCGTGTGTGTGTGTGTGCATGTGTGTGTGCATGCGTGTGTATGCGTGCATGTATGTGCGTGTGTGCATGTGTGTGTGTGTGCATGTGTGTGTGCATGTGTGTGTGCATGTGTGTGTGTGCGCGTGTGTATGCATGCATGTGCGTGCGTGCATGTGTGTGTGCTTGTGTATGTCTGTGCACATGTGTGTGTGTGTGCGCATGTGTGCATGTGTGAACATGTGCATGTGTGTGTGTGCATGTAAGTGTGTGTGTGTGTATACGTTTGTGTGTGTGCAGTTGTTATTATGCATGTGGTTGACGAAAGTGAGGGTGGAAGATTCGGGCAAATGAGAAAGAGAGAGAGAGAGAGAATGAGGAAGAGAGAGAGAGAGAATGAGGAAGAGAGAGAGAGAGAGAATGAGGAAGAGAGAGAGGGTGAGCGAGAGAGAGGCAATGAAATCGATAGCAACAATGATAGGAAGATTTGCGATAAAATGTCTTTCAGATTTCAACAGTTGATAGTGACAGCCTAGCAACAGTGGAAGGGTGAGAACAGCTGTAGCAGCAGCAGCAGCAGCAGCAACAGCAGTAAGAAATTAAAGCTAGTAGAATCGTTAGAGCGTCGAACAAAATGCCTAGTGACATTTCTTCCGCCTCTTTACGTTCTGAGTTCAAATTCTGCAAAGGTCGACTTTGCCTTTCATCCTTTCTGGGACCAATCAAATAAGTATCAGTCGTCGTCGTTGTTGTTGTTGTTGTTCTTCTTCTTCTTCTTCTTCTTCTTGTTCTTCTTCTTGTTCTTCTTGTTCTTCTTCTTCTTCTTCTTCTTCTTCTGACCGTTCACGTTCTGATTTAAAATGCTTCTGAAATTAACTTAGCTTTTCTTCCCTTTCGGATACCAGTCATAAATTAAAATATAATAAAATAGCAGCAAAAAGTCAGTCTGCGGAGTATTATTAAAACCAGGTTAATCCAATAATCGAACCCACATCCATACAGTCATAAGCCATAACACGGTAACTATCAGGATACACCCTTTAACGCTAATCAAATACATTACTCATGTTTAGACTAAAATAATAACAACAGCAGTTTTTAATTTTCTGACATTTTACTCGTAAAACGCAACAAGTATGGTTTATTTTCTCTTTATTTCTCTCTTCCACTGAGCCGTTATCTAATCTATTCCGTTTGACGTACAAAGCGGAATCATAATTCACGTAAATGGAGTATAAAATATTTTCTATAACACATAACTCGTTTAATTGACTATCTAAATAACATTTATGTAAAAAGTCTTGCTTTTATGAGCGTTGATATTTGAAATTGCTATCTGCACAGCTTTCGGTAACAACACTCGCCTTTTTAAAACTGTTTTATAGTTTTATGGTCGCTGTATAATCGTTAAAGTCTTTGAATTAAAACAGACGCTAGGACTGGACGAACTCTGGACTGTTAGTGGAATGTGGACAACAAAAAATGCTGATATGTATAACGAGATTTGATTGTCTGGTCAATCACGCGATCACGTGATATATATATATATATAAGTATATACACATGTACATATATATATATATATATATATATATATATATATATATATATATATATATATATATATATATATAAGTATACATACATGTACATATACATGTACATATACATAGGTGTATGAGTGTGTGTGTGTGTGTGTGCGTGTGTGTGTATGCGTGTGCATGTGTGTACGCACAAAATACATACATATATAAGCATACGTTGCCTGACGAGACATACAGGGATCAAAACAACTCCGTGGCGGAAGATGACGCTTATTTCCCAGTTATTCTTCCACCGCACAAACTTAATGTCATAGATGCAAATAATTCATAATTTATGTGTTCATTTGTTGATAATTTTGATGAAAAATACCTTGTTAGGACTAATTATGTTTTATTGTGTGGACTAATCAAATGTCTTGTTATCGAGTATGCATGCTTTTGGCAATTTCGTATTCTCAGTTAAGCACGTGGAAATAACTTCTCTAAAAGTTGCCACATCACGCTGGATATAAAATGAATCTGTTTTTCGGTACATCTGTCTGTTCCGAGACAGTTTTATATCTAACTTCGCGTGACTGCTAGTCTTATACTATAAGTCAAAGGAGAATTCCATGTTTTTAGATTTCACCTGATGAGAGAAATAGTTCTCGAAACTCTTTCATCAGACATTATATCTAGTTTACCCATCGTCACATGTAAATGATTATTTTTAAAAACAGGGTAAGAAAATCAATTAAATTATTCATTTTAATTTTAATTTCCGGAGAAAAATTTTAAAAACATGTGCTACAGTGTAAAAATATTCAAATTAAATTCTATTATTGAATTAGTGTTATAATAAGGTTTTCCTCAACTCCCAAATTATATGCTGTGTTAAATGCCCGCAGTAAATATTTTTACTAAATTTCTAGCATTGTAAATTTAATTATTCTTCAAATAATCGAGTTTTACAATAAGATTTCAATTAAGGTTTGAGAGAATAATTTAAGGAAGAACAAAACCAACAAATATTTTATAAAATATCTAATTTGAGTAGCCGTGTTTATTTGATAATTATATGGAAGGAGTTTTTAGTTAACTATGAGAAGTGGTTGGTGAAAATATGGAGGGAAGGCTAATTTGGGTATCATGATTTTATGCACAGTACCATATAATTTAAAATAACAATAATAATAATAATAATAATAATAATAATAATAATAATAATAATAATAATAATAATAATAATATCTCTCATGTAGGTCGTCCTTGAGCGCTACTGGTAACATGTAGCCCAGTACAATCTGTCGCATGGTCGTGTCATCGGCGACTAAACTGGCAGCCCCATCAAGCTAGCTTGGTGAGGAGGGCGACTGTTAGACATCCGGTGGGACGAAAAATTAGACCCGTCAAAGGGAGAAAGAACTACTGTGTAGTTAAGGGCCAATTCAACAAATACCTTGTCGCGCTGAAGCGCCTGTGTGCTCCGTTGAGCCAGAGAGCTATGCTGGAGGGAGAGAAATCTTCAGGCAGGTCTTACCTGGCCAGACAGGTCGAAGGGTAGGAGACAGACAAAACCTTAACGACAATAAATCGAAGCGTCGGCAGCAGGGCGTGGATTTAGTCATCGGCAGAACCTTAACAGATCAGATTCCTGGCTTTGAATTAGCAGGATGCCATGCAAAGGATCTTGAATACAAGGCAATGATTGAGACCCTAATATTCCTAGAAACTCGGTACCACATGGAGCAGTGCCCTGTGACTGCTATAGTATGCGCAGCCGAAATTTAATAATAATAATAATAATAATAATAATAATAATAATAATAATAATAATAATAATAATAATAATATTAACAACAATAACAACAACAACAGCAGCAGCAACAACGATATACACACACAAACAAATGCATATACACATATATTTATCTATTTATATATGTAAATGCATGTGCATATATTTATATTTATGGGTATTTCTCTCTATATATATATATACACATATATTATTGTTTGCATATATGTATGTGCATATATATATATATATATATATATATATATATATATATATATATATATATATATATATACTTACATACATACGCACACACGCACACACGCACACACACATATTTACACGTGTGTGTATATATATGTGTATATACTTAATACTGACCGTTGACTGAACACTATTCAATTTTTTTTCTCCGTGTTTTTCTCCTTGTCTCCGTATTCTTTCTGTTGAAGAGCGTAGCTCGAAACGTCAAAGACTTTCCGTATTCCCGAGCGTCATACTAATATATACTTTTGTTATTTACACCACCTGCCCTCGTCTGTTGTTATTATTTGTATATTCTCCCATATATATATATATATATATATACACACACATATATACTAAATACACACACAAAGACATATATATATACATACACTTTTGCATACACAGATATGTATGTATTATGTATGTATGTACGCATGTATGTATGTATGTATGTATGTATGTATGCATATGGCATAGAGATAGAAAGAGAATGTGTTTATATTAGTGATTGATGTTTTTTGGCTTTTGATGTCAATGAAAGTTACTAATTATTCTGTTGACATTTTTCATTTTCAAAGGAGTGGTGGCCACAGGAGCATAGAACAACATCTCCCTCCCTCTCTTTGACGTCTCCACTCTCTCAATGTCTTTTCTCTCTCTTTCTTTCACTCCTTTCTCGCTCTCTCTACCTCTAAACTCCCTTAATACACATCCTCTTCATTGAGATCTGACGCACAATTTGTTTGCAAACTATGGCGCATTGACTGGTCGGTTGGGTGAACGGCAAGCTGGTTGGTCGGTCGAAGAAGTGACGATGGAAAGATAAAGACAAAAAGGAAGGGTGGAAGGAAGAACGGAGGAAAGAAAGAGAGAGAAAGAAAGAACGAAGGAATGAAGAAGTTGCAAAAGAAGGAAACAGATAAAAGAAAGGATGGAAGGACGAAGGAAAGATAGAAAGAAAGAAGGAAGAGGGAACGAAGGGAAGAAACAGTAAGAAGGAAGGAACGAAATAAAAGGAAGAAAGATGAAGGAGGAAGAAATAAAATAAACTAAGGAACAAAGAAGGAATGAAAGAAAAAAGAAGGGGAAGGAAGAAGAAAGAAGAAGGGAAATAAAGAAAGAGAGAAAGAGGGAGAGAAGGATGGAAAAAAGAAAGAGATGAAAGAAGGAAAGAAAGGAAGAAAGAAAGAAAGAAAGAAAGAAAGAAAGAAAGAAAGAAAGAAAGAAAGAAAGAAAGAAAGAAAGAAAGAAAGAAAGAAAGAAAGAGAGAAGGATGGAAGGAAGAAACATCGGAAAAAAGAAAAAGAAACGAAGAAGAAGGAAGAAGAAATGAAAGAAAGAAAGAATAAAGAGAAAGAAAGATGAAAAGAAGAACGAATGAAAGAAAGAGAAAGGAAGAAGGAAGGAAGACGAAAGAAAAATCGAAAGAAAGAGGTGAGAACAGAAGAAAGAAACAAAGAAGTAGAGGAAAAAAGGAAAAGAAAGAAACAAAAGAGAAGAAAGAAAAGCAAAGAAGAAGTGGAAGGAAATGGAAAAAGAGATGAAAGACTTGAGACAGGAAGAAAGACAGGAAGAAAGAAAGACAGGAAGAAAGAAAGAAAGAAAGAAAGAAAGAAAGAAAGAAAGAAAGAAAGAAAGAAAGAAGGAAAGAAAGAAAGACAGGAAGAAAGAAAGACAGGAAGAAAGAAAGACAGGAAGAAAGAAAGACAGGAAGAAAGAAAGAAGGAAAGAAAGGAAAACTATATTCTTAGAAAGCTCTTTCCAAAAGAATATCATATAAACATACAACAAAAACAAACAAGAATATCAGAAAGTGCTACAAAAACAACAAAAGCAACAAGAAAACGGAATGACAAAGACAAGAAGAAGAAAAATAACAAAAAAAAACGAGTATCATGAAATGCTCCAACAACAACAACATCGACAACAGCAGCAGCAGCAGCAGCAATAACAACAACAACAACAACAACAATGCAATGTCAATAGACGAGGCAACAGCTCAAAGCCAGACGTCATAAATGTTGCCAAAATAAAGATTTATGATGCCGGTGAATCATGTTTACCATTTTAGTCGTTTACTTAATATAGTAAATATAATTTATACAATACGAGTATAGTATGAGTGGATGTGCGCATGTGTGTGAATGCATATATACATATATATATATATATATATACACAAATATATATATGTTTATATATGTATATATATATATACATATGTACATTTATAATTGTGTGTGTATATAAATATATACATATACGTACACTTACGTATAAACATAAGTATATATATGCACACATATATATGCATATACAGGTATATATACATGCATATATATATATACATCTACGTATGTATATGTATGTATATATATATATATATATATATATATTTATAAAATACACACACATATATACACACATGTACATGACGTATTTTCTGATGATGTTTAGACAGCTATCTGCTAACAGTTTATTTATTTCAAATTTTTCTGATGAAGGAGAGAATGTTTGGTTTTGCACCAATTGTAAAGTACAAAATTTTGAATAAATAATATTCTTCAAGCACATACTATAGACTTGTATAACTCTCTTCAGCAAAAATGAGAAAGATATGCACCAATATATATATATATATATATATATATATATATATATGTATGTATGTATGCATATATTTAGGTATGATTGGATGCGCTCGAGACGTGATGAATAAATCACATATGTTTCAGCTTCAACGTTAATCACGTTAAACTCCCACTGTCACTTGTACACTGACCATGTCTGTATCCGTGGGTGGGCTATGACGTAATACAAAGAGCACAGCAGGAGTAAAAGAAAAGACCTAGGGCATAATTCGGTTCACTTTTATTGCAACTGTTACATATCTTTCAGTATTCGGCTCATAGCGCCGACGTTGAGTTAACACATCGTCGGGAAAATCGAAAAAGAAAACATATATTAATTGACCAGATAAGAGAAGTGAGATAAAAAACTTTTATTTCATTTGTTGACAGCTGTTTCGTAATAAGTATACATATACATACATACACACAAAAAAAAACAAAAAAAAAAATATATATATATATATATGTGTGTGTGTGTGTGTGTGTGTGTGTGTGTGTGTGTGTGTGTGTGTGTGTGTGTGTGTGTGTGTGTGTGTGTGTATAACTATTTATATGTATATAGTGAGAATTTACAAAAAAACAAAAGATGAAGACGGGTGTGTAAACAACAAACAGATGTATTAGTTTAACACTCGGGAAGTGAGAAAGTCTTTTACGTTTCGAGCCTACGCTCTTCGACAGAAAGGAACACAGAAATAAACAGAGAGAGAAAATAGAAAGGTTTTGTGGCTAGCGATCTATCATGGCGAATATATATATATATATATATATATATATATATATATATATATATATATATATTCATATACATGTACTGAC
>NC_142951.1:33663236-33665736 GCF_046866305.1 Octopus bimaculoides | reverse complement strand
AAACGATTACCACCAACATCTCCTCCACCTCCACTCCCCCATCTTACACCACCACAACCATCACCAGCTGTGACACCACCACCAACACCACCACTACCACCATCACCATCACCACCACCACAACCATTATCACAATCACCACTACCCTACCGCCACCACCACCACCACCACCACCACCGTCACCAACTCCACCTTCCCAACATTCTTAATGTTTAAATGTCATGTTTACACTTTCAAATAAATTTCAGTAAGATTTTAATCTCCGTTTTATTTTTATTTTCTTTAAAATTTCATTTTTTTATTTAATTTCTTTTATATTTTTAAATATTTCCATTAAATAATTTTCATTTATTTATTTCTTCATTTATTTTTTCCTTTCAAAGTTTTCCTTTAAATTACAAAACTCAATTATTACATTTTTTTTAGTTTTTCCACATTTATATGCATTCTATAGTTTTGTTGCTTGCCTTCGCGTATACTGTGTTGTTAGTTACAAATTACACACACACACACACACACACACACACACACACACACACACACACACACACACACACACACACACAAACGTATATATATATATATATATATATATATATATATATATATATATATATATATATATTTAGCAGAAGCAAAAGAGTGATTCAAGAGTTGGGAGTTTCGTTCGTTCTCGGCCCTTAAGTCACTCCGTTGCTTTTACTAAATACTAATAAAAAATATACATATATCCATATCTTGAGTCCTATTTTCCTGTTTGCATCACCATACCTGCAGATGTGTTGAAACAATTGTTGTGATTAATAATAAATTCTCGTATATTCCATCTTCCGTCTTTCAATTGCTCTCTCTCTCTCTATATATATATACATATATTCATTCCAGCTGGTTTTTCTGCACCTCTTCTATATACACATGGATTACACTGGACTCTTCCGTTGATGAGAAATCGCTCCAATACACCACGATGTTTGAACCTTTTGAACTTTTCCGAACTTTTTTTGTACTTTCTGCTTTTTCCTATTGTCGTTTCTTCTTCTGCTTATTTCTGTGTTCTGTTCTGTTGAAGAGCGTAGGCTCGAAACGTAAAAGACTTTCTCACTCCCGAACTCATAACATACGACATCAATTGCTGCCTTCGTTGCTATCAATTTACCAGACACAACTATAAATACAGTAATTCATCTTTGCTTCCCACGCAACACACCAGAATAGCCTACTGATAATAATAATAATAATAATAACAATATTTAATGAGGGGTATCTTTCCCGAAATATAATAGAAGCATTAAAAAAAAAATATATATATATATAGAGTGACACAAAACTTATCGTTTTCTTCAATTATCGGCATCCCTTTACATATTTGACCTAAATTCTCAAAGTCATTGCTTAAAAGTTCTTTTTTCTTTAATATTCGCATCATTTACAGATTGAATGTTTCAGTATAAACACTGACGTATGTAAATATTTATCTAATGGACCTATTTGCTATAACTGGTGATATTTTTTTTTATCCTGTGCTGTATTTTTTAATCTCGTTCCATTGTTAATCCATTGCTATCAACGAAGCAAATGCTAAAGACTGTCAATATATTTCGTCGTAATTTCCATCAACTATTTCTTTAAACCCTCTGTTATTACCCACTTAAGCGGCTCCCTCTATTCTTGCTTAGCAACAACAAAACACTACACAAGATTAAATAAATAATGTATCGTAAAAAAGAAAAGACGGTGTACAAGCATTATGCTGATTATGTGTGTATGTATACATAAATATATATGTATATATTTATGTATGTATATATATATATATATATATATATATATATATATATATATATATATATATATATATATATATATATATACATATATATATACATATATTTATATATATATATATATATATATATATATATATATATATATATATATATATACTATATATATATATATATATATACATGTATAGATATGTATATAGATATACACACACACACACACACACACACACACACATATATATATATATATATATACATATATATATGGTGAGTCGCGAAGAGTTTACATTAACTCAGTTCACAAAAGATAATAGATATGTGAGCGTGCGTGTTGTGCGTTGTGAGTTGTTGTATGTGTGTGTGTGTGTGTGTTTGTGAGTGGTAGGTAGTGAAGAATATGAAATAATACAGATGACAGTATGTGTGTGTATATATATATATATATATATATATATATATATGTATATGTATATATATATATATATATATATATATATATATATATATATATATATATATATATATATAAAGCTGACATTAGAAGTATACTTTCTGCACCACGGGTTATATCAGGAACTATGGCATACATACAGAAAAAAATTATAATTTAAAATTCATCTAATCATTGGTGCTTAACAAAATGATGACATGAAAACTAATTTTCAAGAGGAAAACTATTACTTCGTCATTTACTTTCTCACCTCCTCCTTCAC
>NC_142951.1:33653236-33658236 GCF_046866305.1 Octopus bimaculoides | reverse complement strand
TTGTGTGCGTGCGTGTGTGTTTATAATTAGTTTATATCTAATTATGAATACGTAGATATGATTATACGTGTTATCTACTCTAATATATTTTATTTATATATATGTACACCCTCGGATGAGCATGAACGCACATCCACATATTCGGATACACACACACACACACACACACACACACACACACACACACACACACACACACACACATAAAAGCTCACCGAGATATATTGCATAATGTGATATATATATATATATATATATATATATATATATATATATGTATGTATGTATGTATATATATATATAAACGTGTTTTGTGTGTGTGTGTGTGTGTGTGTGTGTGCGTGTGTGTGTGTGCGTGTGTATGTGTGTGTGATGTGTCTGCATGTGTAAGATATATATTAAATGATTTTAAAGTATATGGTTTATGTGAGTGTAAATATATATATGTGTGTATGTGTATATTTATTTGTGTGTGAATGTCTGTGTGTGTGTCTATACAAATAATATTCAAATATACACCCACACATGTACATATATTCATACACAATGTCTCGCAAAGCTGCTCTTCTGCAGAAAAAGCCTTCATATTTAATATCCGTTGCGCTTCTAATTCAGTGCTGCCAATATCCAGTATTTTTGCCTCTCACCACTCCAAATACTTATGTCATGTCTGATAGCTCCAAACATACAGGGCTCACCAAAGCCTTGTGATTGGATTTGGTGGACGGAAACTGAAAGAAGCTCGTCGTATATATATATATATATATATATATATATATACATGTGTGTGTGTGTGTGTGTGTGTGTGTGTGTTTGTCCCCCTACAATCGCTTGATAATCGATGTTGGTGTGTTTACGTCCCCGTAATTTAGCGGTTCAGCAAAAGTGGGCGATACAATAAATACTAGGCTTACAAAGAATAAGTCGATTTCTTCGACTAAAACCTTTCATGGTGGTGCCCCAGCTTGGCAACAATCAAATGACTGAAACGTGTGAAAGATAAAAAATAAACTGAATAAAAGTAATTATGAGAGCGTATCAAAAAATATCTGAATTATTGCAGTAGAAGAAACTATTTAGATGTACCGTAGGAAAAATATTTGAAAGAGGGCGTTAAGAAAAAATATTTAAATGATAACATTAACAAAAATGTTTGAATGATATCGTAGCTGAGAAATTTGAATGATAATAGAGCGAAAAAAAAACGTCTGAATAACAGCGTAGCAAACGATATTTGAATGATTGCTTAGTTAAAAAATAATTTGATGATAGCGTAGAAAAAAATATTTGAATGACAACATAGCAGAAGATATTTGAATGACGACATAGCAGAAGATATTTGAACGAGAACATAGCAGAAGATATTTCATTGAGAACATAGCAGAAGATATTTGAATGAGAACATAGCGAAGATATTTGAGCGAAAATATTGGCGAACGCGTAAATGAAGCTTGGACAGGAGACGGCTACAACGGAGAGAAAGAAAGATGGCCGATGGTCACGTGGGAGCCACGTGAGAAACACACACACACATACACTTCAGTAATGAATGTATAATACATATATTTGTATAATAACTAACCAAAATTTCTTCATCAATTGAAATTTAAAGAAATGTTAAAAACGAAGAAATTTTTGATATTTATTTAACATTTTCATATCTACTTAACATATTCAACATTTATATAAATTTCAATTACTAATGTAATGATTGGTATTTAATATACAAACGTATAATCACTTGATTATTGAAACATGTGTACAATATTTATTTGTATAAATGCTTTCAAATTCAAAATATTATACTGCTTTATGGATTTCTTTCGATGTGAATCGTATTAACTAGTAAGTAAACCAGATGCTTTGTTTATTTGTTTTCATAATTCAGTGTTTCCAAATAGAGTTCATAAGTTACTCTTTATTGTATGTATCGCAAGACATTCTGATACTTCGCATCGAAATTTATATCTGTCCGTTTCTCTGTCTGTCTGTCTGTCTGTCTGTCTGTCTGTCTATCTCTCTCTCTCTCTCTCTCTCTCTCTATATATATATATATATATATATATATATATATATATATATATATATATATATATGTGTGTGTGTGTGTATATATATTATATTATATGTATTTATTTTCTCCTAATTAAATAACTCGGACAAAATAAATTGGTTAATAGATACCAGGATAGCAAAGATCACAAAATAACTGTGGTGTAACTCCTGTTTATGAGGTAGAAACTCCTTGATATTTTGGGTACTTGAGTATATATAAATTTAATGAATTAAATATATATATATATATATATATATATATATATATATATATATATATATATATATATATATATCTGCCTGTCTGTTTATCTGTCTGTCTGTCTATTTATCTGTTTTTCTATCTATCTATCTATTTGTCTCTCTATCTATCTATCTATCTATCTATCTATCTATCTATCTATCTATCTATCTATTTGTCTGTCTGACAGTTTGTCTGTCTAATTCAATCAGTCTATTTACTGAAGATTGACAAACGCCGTATAACAACGAAACATTAAACGCCACCAACGCATCTGTGTGTGTATGCGTTTGTGAGTGGATGAGTGAGTGAGTGAGTGAGTAAGTGAGTGAGTGAGTGAGTAAGTAAGCAAGTGAGTGTGTGAGTGAGTGGACGTGTATTTTCGATGGCGCAGTTCACATTTTAGATATAACGTATTCACAGACAGCCATTTTGTTTCTACGTTCGTGTATGATGAGAGAAGGCACAGCTCTTCCATAAAAGAAAGAGTAGAAATTTAATGCATAACTATACATGTATCATGTTATATTGCATACAAAGCTGTGAGTAAAATGTTATAGTGTATATGAACCTCTGTGTATTATATTATATTGTATATCAAATATAACATAATTATTTCCTGCGTTTCATTTAATAAGCTATTCTCAAAGAACACGAAGAGACACCTTGTCAACGCAGAGAGGTAGGCGAATCCATCATCTGGAATATTCTACTGTCTGTGATGCAACTACAGAAACGCAGAACGCACGACACATGATGGGTTATATTCATACAGGCATACACGCATACGCACACACACACACACACACACACACACACACACACACACATACATATATATATTATGTGTTCGTGTGTGCGTGTGTACGCGTGTTTGTGTGCGTGCGCGCATGCATCAATCAAATTTCTGAAAGTGATGAGGGAAGTTGCGATTTGGTTGAACAAATAGGCCTATTGTTCAGTTCTATATTTAAGAGATGAGGAATTATGTACATTATTTACATTATTTACATTTGACGGATATTTGTCCTCATCTTATCTGTTGTTAACACAACATTTCGGCTGATGTACCCTCCAGCCTTCATCAGGTGTTTTGGGGAAATTTCGAACTTGGGTTTTCGATGTTATTATTATTATTATTATTATTATTATTATTATTATTATTATTATTATTATTATCGTTATTATTATTATTATCCAGGTCACTGCCTGGAATCGAACTCGGAATCTTCGTGGTGGCCATCACGATCGCAAATTATATTCTTTGCTTGATGTTTTAGGCACTGAGCAACCCCTCTCTTTACACTGTATGTTATTGTTATTCTCTTGAACTTTATTCTTTTTGTGATTCTGTTCATTAGTCTCCCGGCAATCGTTACTCTTGAGCTTTACATACAACTATTTATTTTTATGCTCGGGAACCCAGGCGGAAGGTAAAGTTAGTTGCAGGGGCCCAGGTCGAAGAGGGTTAATTAAAAAACAAAAAAACAAATGAAATACCCGTAAGTGCAGCTGCGGAAATAAAAAAGAAAATTACATCATTTTTCTGCAACCGAAACCTGTGCTATTTCACGACGTCTGTTTGCATAATATTGACTAAACTATCGTTATTGTATATTTGAAAAACATTCGTTATTATCAAACTTTATTATTCAACTCAATTTATTGTCAAATTAATCAGACTCTGCCGAAATTCTTTTTCTGTCTTCTCATTTAGAGAATTGAATTCCGTAGCTGCTACAATTATGTTTATTTTGTCTGTCTATTCTTCGTGATCCGAAAGTAAAACCAGAGAATTTAATTTCTCTCGTGTCACTGTTTGAGTGAAGAAGACGTATCTTTAATCCGTTTTGTTCGAGAAAAATATTCGCTCGATCGTTACAGATGTTGCAGGAATTACAAGTAAAAATTGGCAAATTCTACAAATCTCTGAAATTAGGTATTTGCCATCGGCTGCTTTTTTCTTCGTTCAATCAGATGGTCTACAATGCCAAGCAAACAACAAACATGAATCTGTCAGATCGGGACTTCAAATGTCGGAAATTGCGTTATCAAAGAATTAATGCCGATGTGATCGGCGTCGTATCTTTTCTTAATAAAATTGATTCCTGATGAGATATTTTCTTTGTTGATCGGCTTTAGAAGCAATGGTTCCAGTCTTGAATACTTCTTTTAACTCGCTTAATCAAAGAATTGGTCGATAAAAGACTCCACCGCTTACAATACACATGCCATAATGATCTCATACTGTCAGCGGAAATGTTCCTTCCCTAATTCCGCTCTCAGTTTTCTATAGATCTTTGTTTCTTTGCTAATGCTGACTCTATGACGAACATGGAATATCTCTGCCTTCCATATCAACTGATTCTTCAGTTTTCATTGTTCTAAACTCGTTTAATGATTTCATTTATCCTTTCCCCATTCATTAAAGACATTTTTGCTGCTTGAATTGACATCAGTGTCTTCGTCTCAATGTGAGTTCAAATTCTATACATGATTTAATCCAAAAAGGAAATCAGACATTTCAATTTCAACCTGGAATTCATTTACACGGTTCCTGTTATGCAAAATTGAAGGCGCGTGGTTAGGGTGTTGCTCTTACGATCATAAGTTCGTGGATTCAATTTCCAGATCGAGCGGTGTGTTGTGTTTTTGAACAAAATACTTTATTTCGCGTTGCCTCAATCCACTCAGCTGTAAATGT
>NC_142951.1:33640736-33645736 GCF_046866305.1 Octopus bimaculoides | reverse complement strand
TATTATAGCACAGGAAGATTTATACAGCGCTAATGGTATTTATTACAATGTATTTCATCCAATTCTCCAATCGTATTCTTCCATTTTCTGCTGCATAAACCATATCTCTTTCTGGTCTCCTTCACTTAACAATCAATTGTCTGAGCTTCAGCTGCATTCCAATTATAAACTGTGTTAGTTAGTGTAAGCAGACAACGTAAAAATGCAACAATTTATAACCAGGAGGGTCATGTGATAAGAATGAACCAACGAGTGAAGAGGCAACTTAGCTAAACGCAGACGACATGATCGTTTGAAGAGAGACGAAAATGTATGAGTGTTTGTGTACGTGTATGTGTGTGTGTGTGTGAGTGTATATGGGTATTTATGTCGGCGTGTTTGCGTTCGTGTGCATACTAAGGTGAATATACCCAGAAATGTGTGATTGTTTGTATGATTATATGTGTGTATATATATATATATATATATATATATATATATATATATATATATATATATATATATATATGTGTGTGTGTGTGTGTGTGTGTGTGTGTGTGTGTTGAGTTTATGTGAGTGTCTATGTGTGTGTGTGCGCGTGTATGTTTCGTGTTTGTGGTGATGTGGGTACATAAGTGAATGGATGCGGTTGCAGGGAGATAAGCAAATGTGTGTGTGTGTATGTATGTGTATGTATGTATGTGTGTGTATGTATGTGTGTATGTATGTGTGTGTATGTATGTGTGTGTGTACGTGTCGTTGTGTGAGATTCGTAATGCAGTGAAAAGTTACAACCAAAACCGGAAGAGAATGTGGTAATGGCGAAACTGGGGGAGAGCGGGAATAGTCGGAGTAGGAGGACTATGAGAAAGAAAGAGGAAGGGGAGGAGTGAGGGAGTGGATGTGCAATAATGAAGAAATGGTGATTAAATAAGAGATATATGTAATATATTTTCACGCACAAAGAGAGAGAGAGAGAGCACGCGAGAGAATATGTGTGGTATATGAATAAGTCTGGGAGGAAGAACAAACAAAAAAATGAAAGGAAAGAAGGAGGGTAAGAGTGATATTTCGATATGTCGTTGTCGTCTGCTCAATAATGTCTGCCAACTTACTTTGCCTGTTTTGCTTGCCTTGCTTTGCCTTGCTTTGCCTTGCTTTGCCTTGCTTTGCCTTGCTTTGCCTTGCCTCGGCTTTCGACAACGACGAGCAAATCGTGATTTATCAAATGCAGAACAAACGAGAAGAGCAAATATTATTAACGGCAAGAGTAACAATAGCAAAAATGGAAAGAAAGGCTAACATAAATAGGTAAGAGTAAAAATCAATAACATTTGTAATAATTAATAACCCGTGAGTTGGCCGATATCTGTATTATTTATTGGTTGTTATTACTTCTATTGGACAACAGCCGAGAACTAGAATGGGAATACAGCTTACAATACGAGAAACACGAATTTTGTTGATATGATATTAGTTACAAAATGGCTTCGTTTGATGAAAGAGAAGACGAAAACGAAAAAACGAAAACGAAAAAGAACCAGTAATATTGTGAGCATGCGTATGTGACCTTTTACTAGTCACGGTTACAAATAACTTTGCTTTCGAACAGTTTGCTTTGATTTGCTTTGGTTTATTTTGCACTGGTTTGTGCATTCGCTTTGCTTGTTTTCGTTTCTTACTTGGCCAGGCTTACTTCGATGTACGGACGATAAAGACAACAACAAAAGCCAAAAATAACAATAACAATAATAATGATAATAATAACAACAACAATAATAATAATGATGATGATGATGATGATGATAACAGTGAAAATAGCTACACCAAAATAAACCACAACACATACCCAAGGCATACAGAGCTGTCCTCGGTAATACAGTGAAAGCACGTGATAAAAATAAGACTACTGAACAATAATGATAATGACAATAATAAAATAATAATAATAATAATAATAATAATAATAATAATAATAATAATAATAATAATGATAAAAATGATAATAATAATAATAATAATAATAATAATAATAATAATAATAATAATAATAACGATTTCTTTTGTTGGCAACAAGGGACCAAGGCATTGAAGATTACGTTGAATTACAACAGACAAAAGGAGGGGATTGACAACGACCATAAGAGGAATAATAAACATATACAACAAAGGATATAAAATTACGTTTATGAAATTTGTTTTGCGAGATTTGTTATTTTTCGGGACGGTCATTATTTTTCTGTTTCTTACCAAATAAACACGCGCACTGTATGTTCGCTCTTCACTCGTTTATTATTGTTCTTACAATACGAGAAACACGAATTTTGTTGATGTGATATTAGTTGCAAAATGGCTTCGTTTAAGGAAAGAGAAGACAAGAACAAAAGCAAAAACGAAAAAAAAAAAAGAAAAAGAAACAGCAATATGTCCATTGTCTGGAAATCTTTCGTCACAGCCGCTCTTCCATCCATGTGTATCCTCCTGTTCTGTGTAGTCCATTCTGTCTTTCTTCAAGATTCTTGATGTGACAGAACGTTAAAACCTAGTGCTCATGCACAGCAGAGTTCAAGGTCAATCCTTGCCAAGTAACCACACTCTGCGTACTTTAGCTTCGTTACTATGGCAACAGTCTAGATACTTATTGATCAGACTTTGTACATATATATATATATATATATATATATATATATATATATATATATATATATATATATATATATATATATAGTGTATATATATATATATATATATATATATATATATATATATATATATATATATATATATATATATAGTGTATATATATATATAGTGTATATATATGGGTATGCACGCTTATGGGTGCGTGTGTATGTGTATTTGTGTACAGGAATGTTTGTGAAAATTTTCTAATAGATATTTCTTCTATACGTCTGTTATCACATTGACTCTGCCCGTTATATTTATCAATATATCCATATATCTACCATCCACCCATCTTACCAGATACCCATTCCATTCATATATTCGTCCATCCACCCGTCCATCCACCCGTACATTCATCGATCTATTTGTATTAATGTAACCATACACACAACATTATCAAGGCATATTCTTACATGCGGAATACACTCTCGAGATTAACCTGGTTATATATATATATATACATATGTGTGTGTGTCTGTGTGTATGTGCACCTGTGTGCGTGTATATAGATATATATTATGTATGTATGTATGATATATATATGTACATGTGTTTATATATATGTATGTGTATGTATGCATTTATGCATAATCATATAGATATATATACACGCGTCTTATATATATATGTATGTGTGCGTGCATATATATCCGTATCTACATCATCTATCTATCTCTCCTCTCTCTCTCTCTATAAATATATGTATGTGAATATATATATATATATATATATATATATATATATATATATATATATATATATATATATATATATATACATATATATATATATATATATATATATATATATATATATATATATATATATATATATATATATATATATACGTATGTATGTATATGTAAATATATATATAAATAGTTATATATAGATATAGATAAGTATGTATGTATATATGTATATATGTATATATATATATATATATATATATATATATATATATCCATACACACACACACATATATATATATACATACACACACACACGCACGCACACACAGACACGCGTATATATAAACAAGCACTAACAATAAGAGTAGACAAACAACTACACACCAGCATAACAACACCACCAGCAAAACTAAAAACTAACCAAATCTCCAAAGCCACCAATAACAGCATTACAATACACCGAATGGCCGTCAAAAGAATTTGTTTCCGGGGTCATATTTTCTAATTGACTGTTTCAACCGAGAGATTTCCTTTACCTTTTCCTCCAATGTAATTTTTTTTCTCTCCTTTTTCAAGCTGTCATGCTGTTATTAACTCTGATGTATTTCTGACATTTTGATCACGTGAAGATTTAAATATGGTGATTCGAAGAATGAAGACCATGCATGGAAGTATTTTGTTTTTGCTTTTATGTTTTATTTGCTTGGTTTTATTTGGGGTCTTTTTTTTATCTTGCTTTGAGTGTAATGGAATAGTTCCTTTCTTTTAATGTGAAATGACTGGTTCTGGTTTGTTCTGCGTTGGGCTGATGCAGCTATAGATGTCAAAGAAAGGTTTCCTCCCCTTCCACACACTCTCTCTCTTTCTCTCTTTCTCTCTTTCTCTCGTTCTCTTTACCCCGCACGCACACTCTCGAGCATGCGAGAAAGTATGAACATACATACGCAGATATACACGGTCACAATCACGAACACCAACAATGCTCATTCGCACGCAGGCGCACACCCACTTCCGCAAGGACACATACAAACACACATATATGAATATATGCAAATATATATGTGCGTGTGTGTATAAGACTGTGTGTGTATGTACGTATATTCTTTTATTCTTTTATTCTTTTACTTGCTTCAATAATTTGACTGTGGCCATGCTGGAACACCACCTTTAGTCGAGCAAATCGACCGCAGGACTTATTCTTTGTAAGCCTAGTACTTATTCTATCGGTCTCTTATGTCGAACCGTTGAGTTACGGGGACGTAAGCACACCAACATCGGCTGTCAAAGCGATGAACACAGACACACAAATACATACATGCATACATATATAAATATATATATATATATATATATATACAACGGGCTTCTTTCAGTTTCCGTCTACCAAATCCACTCACAAGGCTTTAGTCGGGCCGAGGCTATAGTAGAAGACACTTGCCCAGGGTGCCACGCAGTGGAACTGAACCTGGAACCATGTGGTTGGGAAGCAAGCTACTTAACACACAGCCACCCCTGCGCCGTATATGTATGCACATCTCAACTATATATATATATGTGTATACATATATATGTATATATATATATATATATATATATATATATATATATATATATATATATATATATATATATATATATATATA
>NC_142951.1:33623236-33635736 GCF_046866305.1 Octopus bimaculoides | reverse complement strand
AACTTGGTCGGCTGGAAAAGTGGCGGCCTGTTAATTAAACGTGATTGTTGATGGCTGTCTTGAGTCAATCCGTTTGACATTTTAGTCGTATTTGGTAGACACACGTCCACACACACGCACACACACACACACACACACACACACACACACACACACACACACACACACACACACACACACACACACACACACACACACACATACATACAGCGCATCCACCTCCACTACCGCTGTGTATATCTTTCACTTGTTTCGGTGACACCTTGAGCAAGTTCTTTTCACTATAGTCTTGAGCCCACGAAAGCCTTGTAAGTGGATTTGGTAGACGGAAACTTAAAGAAACCCGTCATATATATGTGTGTGTGTGTATACTGTATATTAACGTGTATAAGGAACCCTTTTTTGTCAAAAATTAGGTTAAAAAAATATGGGAGTTTCTTATAAATGGATAGTATTATAATCCCTTACAAAATTAAGCCCCCGAAAATTACAGATTTCCTTATACACGATGATACACGTTAAAATATGGTATACATACATATATATATATATATATATATATATATATATATATATATATATATAAATTGATTTTAATTGAGTTTTTTACCTGTAATTTTGGATTTTGTCCCTAATAATATTATTATATATATATATATATATACGTATGTATGTATCAATGTGTGCGTGTCTTTATGTGTGTTTGTCGCATCACTGCTTGACAACCGGTGTAGGTGCGTGTGTGTGCGTGTATGTATTTAGATAGATAGATAGATAGATAGATAGATAGATAGATAGATAGATAGATGGATGGAGAGACTGATCTCTATTTACACAGAGAAGGAACGGAAACCGGAACAGCTGCTCCTCAGCAACGTTTAAATGCGTCGATGTGAGTGCGTGTGTATATGTGTATGTGAGAGTGACTTTGCATGTATATGTGTATGTGTCAGTGACAGAGAGAGAGAGAGAGAGAGAGAGAGAGAGAAAACAAAAGAGAGAGATAAAACAAAAGAGAGATATAAAAGGGAGAGAGAGTAGAAGCAGCTCTTATTTACAGCTGCTGACTTCACGCACATTCGTCATTTGGCGAAATGCTTTAAATAATAAAAAGCCTGTTTGAACATTTTCATGTCACGAACAAACAGACGCCATAGCTAAACGATAGAACTTTATCTAATATAATTTATTTTAAATGCTTATCCGCCTTTTTTTTTATATGTGTGGTTTATTTGATGTTTTTACGGGCGTTTGTGGTGCCGAAATATCAGCTGTTGGCTATAGTAATATATATGTTCTAAATCGCACCGTTATATATATATATAAGAGATTGGGACATTTTTTAGTCTTATTTATACACCATTACACACGTTTCATTAACTGATAGGAGTTACAATATTGTACCATGTAGTAGAAAACATATAAAACATTTCTTATTAGAAATTCTTCAAACAGAGAATCAAGTAATGTGTATGTGTATGTGTGTGTGTGCGTGCGTCCGTGTACGTGTGCGCGCATGCGTGCGTGCGTGCGTGTGCTTGTTTTCTTTCTATATTATTATTATTATTATTATTATCATCATCATCGTTATTATTATTATTATTATTATTATTATTATTATTATTATTATTATTATTATTATCATCATCATCATCATCATTATTATTATTATTATTATTATTATTATTATTATTATTATTATTATTATTATTATTATTGAGTAAGAGAGCAGTTCATGCCATCAAAGTGATAATTATTATTATTATTATTATTAGGACATGAATGACACACGTCATTAAGTGACTACATCGCGGTGTTACAGCGTCGACCAGACTATCGGATAGTATTACACATCGCTAGTTACAATGCGCTTCGCATTGTTTTAGCTTTCGAATGATGCCACCCCTCTGGCCAGGCGAGCGGATCCGTACTCCTCTCATCATTTACAACTGAGTGGACAAGAGCAACGTGAAATTAGGTATTTTGCTCAAGAATATATATATATATATATATATATATATATATATATATATATATATATATATATATATATATATATATATATATATATATATATATATGGGAGAATTTACGAAAAAACAACAGACGAAGACAGGTGGCGTAAGCAACAAATGGATGTATTAGTTTAACGCTCGTGAATAGAGAAAGTCTTTGACGTTTCGAGCCTACGCTCTTCAATTGAAAGGAACACAGAAAGAAACAAGGAGAGAAACAAGGAGAAAAAAATATAAGTGTAGTGGTCAGCGATCTATCATTGCGATGTGCAAGTGTGTGTATAGATATGTAGGTGCATGTATGTATACACGCATGCATACTCAATATATTTATATATGTACAAATATCACTGTATTATGTTGAATACTTTGAATATCGTGTCCAGATCATATTTTAGACATTTCTTACTACTTAAATTCTGTCAGACAGAAAACTCTGGTTCCGTAGCAAATTAAAATTACAATTTGCAATGACTTCCGGTTCTCGATAGTACAAGTCAGTATAACATCAGCATTGATTTCCGGCCTAGAGATTAAATATCGATATTGGTTTCGATTACAGGATGTCTAGATAGTTCGTTACCGTATAACAGGCAAATATAATACAGCCTCCCGTTGCCTTCCGGTTACAGAATCTCCATGAGAAAACATTGTGTGTTACAGCAGACTTCCGGTCATGAAGTGAACATCGACGTTTAGCAAACATTTCTAGATATCAAGCTAAAAGTAGCCAACACGAATGCTTCTTGTCAGTCGCTCGATCTGCTAAGAAGTATAGCCAAATCGTCATGTCAAAACCCGACTATTTCTTTTATTTTAAGAGAAAGAGCACATTGGATAATGTAATCTTCGATATACTATGTCTGAAGAAGAAGTGATGGGATAGCCTTGGCGAAATGATTTTTGATGATAGTACTACTTGGTGAAAGATGGTTGAATAGGGGCGCTAACAACGACAGCAACAACAATAATAATCCTTTTTACTACAGGTGCAGCAAGGTATAACATTTGATGGGTAGCGGCTAGTTGATTACATGTATTTGTTACCCGTTACTACTTGGCAACCGGTGTTGGTGTGTATACGTCCCCGCAACTTAGCAGTTCGGCAAAATAGACAGATATAGCAAGTACGAGTCTTTAAAAACAAGAGAAAAGAAAAACTGAAAGGGTATTGGAAGCGATTCATTCGATTAAAAATTCTTCAAGGCGGTGCACCAGCATGGCCGCTGTCTAACGAACGAAACAAATGAAGCATTAAAGTGTGCTCATTCGCCACATCTTCACCAAACACCTCATTGATGTTTCGAGCCGTCTAGGATGCACTGGCTCCTCGAAGGAACTCACATTCATAAACAACACGAATCTTTGATCTATCCATGGAATCACAAAAATTGATTTACAAGAGAAAACTCACAATATAATTAAACACCGTGAATTGCATTTCGAAAAGTGATGATGTAACTCTTCAATGTTGTAAAACAAAGAATTGTCATGATAAAACTTTTGAGTTAACGATTGTCAAACTTTGTGCCTAAGAAAATCGGACATTCCATTCTTAATGATCTGATATATATATATATATATATATATCCGAGGGCTTTTTTCAGTTTCCGTCTGTCATCCACTCACAAAGCTTTGGTCGGCCTTAGGCTGTAGTAGAAGACACTTGCCCAAGGTGCCGCGTACCGCTCAATGGGACTGAAATCGGAACCATGTGGTTCGGAAATAAGCTTTTTTATCACACAGCCACGTCTGAAAATAAATTGTAGTATCGGAAAAAAAAAACTTGTGATATCGCTTTCGGGATTAAATACTGCGTCTGCTGTTAACCACACATTCATGTATGCAACGAATCCAGTATATACCCGTAGATAACTTTCAGAAACACGCATTTACACACACACACACACACACACACACACACACACACACACACACACACACACATACACAGACACAGACACACACACACACACATACATACACACACATAGGGACACACGCACAGAAAGACAAATGCTCACTAATTGACGCGCGTAATGAAATGGCTAACCCCGTTTGTTGCTAGGCAACAGTTGTTTCTTACGGCGAATGGGGACAGCAATGAATACGCGGCAATATCTATCGTGTACAGTTATAGTAGTTAATAACCATTGTGATATGCGCATGCGTACGGATATGCATGCATGGAATCTGCGCACTTGAAAACACTAAATACTAATCAGCTGACTTGACAAACCGGTATGTGGTCGGCCAAACTGCTAGAAACGGTAATTAAAACCCCTCTAATTACATTTGGAAAGGCGACAGACTGCGCTTCTAAATTTCTTCTAAATTAGACGCACATTCTACATACGTCATTACAGACATACATACATTTGTATATATGCATGTGTATGTTTGTGAGGGTATACACACAAGCACGCCTGACAAAATGCTTAGTGGCGTTTCGTCCGTCTTTACGTTCTGAGTTCAAATTCCGCTGAGATCCACTTTGCCTTTCATCCTCTCGGAGTCGAAAAAATAAGTACCAGTTGAGTACTAGGGTCGATGTAATCGACTTAACCCCTTTCCCCCGAAATAGCTGTCCCTGAGCCAAAATTTGAAGCTATTATCAATCATTATTATTTTTTTTTATTATTATTATTATTATTACTACTACTACTACTACTACTACTATTATTATTATTATTATTAAGGCGACAAACTGACAGTACTGTTAGCACCTCAGGTAAAATGCTAAGTTGCCATACTAAGCATTGGGATTGAACCGGAGATCATGTGATTGGGAAACAAACGTCTTAACACTGTCACACCTGCGTATGGTCCCTTTTTGTCCCCTATATTTCTGACCTAGTGTGCCTCTGTTAGACAGAACTTGTAGGACACATTTTTTCGCCAACAGTGGCCATTATAATTTTAAAATTGCTTTTCCGCCTTCCTTTAACCTTTCATCAGATTTTTACCTGTTTTTTTCTCCTCCTCCTTCTCCTCTTATCCCCCCCTTCCCTCCTCCTTCTCCACCTTCTCATCCCCTTTCTCTGTCTCTACCCCTCCGCGTCTATCTCTTCTTTCTTTCCACTCTTCAATACTTCCTCATTTCTTTCCTTCACTTTACGCAATTTGTTCAAATATATTTCTTCGTTTCCGTGTAAAACTGAAACAAAATAATTAAACTAAATAATTAAATAAAACTAAAATTAAATAAAACAGATAAAAATGAATCAAATATAAGCCCTCACGCTTTCGAAATTCAAAAATAAAATATCGTCAGCGGAAACATTCCAGTTATTATCGACACGCTTAATATATTTCATATGTAAATGTATGTGTGTGTGTGTCTGTGTCTGTGTCTGTGTGTGTGTGCGAGTATGTGTAGATAGATTTCTTAATATACACACACACACACATATATATTAATATGTACGTGAATTCATACATATGTACACACACATACACATATGTATATATATGTGTGTGTGTGTACGAACTAATTTGGAAGCCAGACAATGGCGTAATACATACATACACACCTTTATACATATTTACGTGAGAAATAATGAGAAAGAATGACCGAGCGAGCGAGCGAGAGAGAGAGAGAGAGAGAGAGAGAGAGAGAGAGAGAGAGAGAGAGAAAATGGGAGAAAATGGGAGAGGGTGTGTGGGGAGAGAGAAATAAAGACAACAACATCAGTCATCGAATTAAGAACAAAAATAAATAAGAGACACAAATAGGAATTTATAATTTATTGGTCGAGAACTTAACAAAGTTGGGTGAATGTCTTTAATGAGATAGAATAGCAAATGAAATCATCTCGACTCTTCAGTCACTTATTAACGTCTCTTTTCCACCTTTTCTTCCAAAATTTTAGAAGCATTTAAACCGTTAAAGATACTTGCCATAAGCTAGATTGTCGATCGTCTGCCATTTGAGACAACCTTCTCATTGCTAGAACGGGTCGTGATTGTGGCGGAACATGGATAATGAGAATGCTTACCGTGAATTTAGCAATGCTAGCCAGTCATGAGTGACCTCTGTGGCGGAGCGGGGCGATGATGGCGTTCCTGATTGTGTGGTGGCCACCACAGAGAGAAATACTGGCCATTCTGGGACGACTGCTGGCTTTTAGAAACGATGTTATCGATGCTGGGTTAGCAGCCATCATGGTTATTTTTAAATTTTGAATTCTTCTTTCATTTTCTTCAGACGGAAGCCAAGAAATATATTTGCTTTGCTTTTATTCTATAATTTTATTTGGTTTCTTTAATTTATTTATTGATTGTTTTTATACATTTTGTTCGTTTCTGTGTTTGCTTTCTTATGAAATGGTCCTGCAAATAAATATGATGTACAGCTTGGAAAGAAAACACACACACACACACACATAACGACATACATACGTATATGTATACACATGCACGTATATATATATATATATATATGCAGAGAGACAGAGAGAAAGGGAGAGATAGATAGATAGATAGATAGATAGATAGATAGATAGATAGATAGATAGATAGATAGATAGATAGATAGATAGATAGATAGATAGATAGATAGACAGACAGATAATTAGATACTTTTATTCATATATGCATACGCAAATAGTCGTACATACACACACATACTACACACATACATACATACATACATACATACTTACATACATACATACATACACACATACATGCATACATACATTAAGAGACATTTACATGTGTAGGCGTAAATGTAGATGTGGATGTGTGTGAAAGTATAGAAATAAATAAATGAAAATGGACAAAGATGCCATGTATGATAGTGGAAGGAAGATGGAATGGGATGAACGTATACATACATATATACATACATTTTTAGATATATATATGCATACACACACACACACACACACACACACACACACACACACATATATATATATATATATATATATATATATATATATATATATATATATACGGGAATACGTATACACATATATATATGTATGTAGTTGTTTATTTACTTATAGTTACATATACATGTGTGTATATATATATATATACATACATGTATGTATGAATACACACACACGTATGTATATATATATATATATATATATATATATATATATATATATATATATATATTGATATAACCATAGCTTTATGTGTGTATATATATATACACATATATATATGTATATATATATTTGTTATTGTATATCTTTTTTTTTTCATACTCATGCATGTATATATATGTACATACATATTAAATTTTGTGTCTTTATATAAACATATGTAACAAAATTTTCAACATTTGGTTTTTTGGGGGTTTTTTTATACTTTTTAATCAAACATTATTATTAAATAATTTAACCAGTATAAAAAAAAGTGTGTCATAAGATGACACACCTATTGCGCCGCAATGCGTCCTGTACCCGAATCGCCGTGGGTTTATGTCCGTAATCTATATAGTCAATTGTTTTCATTAACTCTTTAAACAAGAGCACAATGTGCCAATTGTATTTGGCTGAACACTCCACGTAGCCGCACTTCCACTGTTTTTTAACGACATTTGCCACTTCCCGCCTCGACATGCCTCTCTCTTCGGCTTGGTCGTGCTTGTTACCAACCACGAAGATGGGAACATCCTGCATGTCCCTGCTCTCGATTATTTGTTCCCGAAGCGATTTAATGTACTGAAAACTTTCCTCCGACGTGATGTCGTAAACTAGAACGTATGCTGTGGCGCTGCGCAACTCGTAGCCGCGAAAATCTGTCCATTCATACAGAGAATTTACTGGAAAGTACGGAATATAAGGAGAATCAATGATTTTCAGTTCGTACAAATGATCGTTGATAATGACGGACGGTATGTAGACTTGCTTGGATTCTGTTGGTTCGTAATCCTCCGTGAAATGACTGCAAACAAACTGTTGGATTATCGAAGTTTTACCCACGCCCGGAGCACCCAGAATGGCCAGCTTCACTTTCTGTAGTTCCGAATCAAGAGTAAAATGACTAGCAGCCATATCTGTTGTGATAAACTGCCCATAAGATAAAAGACCTCTACGTAGGTAGAAGTATGAGCGTGCACATGCAACTGTATATGTGTGTGTATGCGTATGTTGTGATTTTGATTTGTATTTTTTTAAAGTTCCTTTAAGAAACGTATGAAATTTCTCTGAGTTTATAAGTCAATATTATCAAGTGCCAAGGCAAACCGTTGCATTCAGCCAAGTAAAGGTATGTATGAATGTGTAAAGTATGCAAAACAGTGTAATAATAATAACAATAATAATAATAACAACAATAATTAACACCGCTGTTATTATAATGCTTATCAGGAATTTTATGAAAGAATATGAATTAAATCTCTAGAAATTTAAACATGCAATGCCATTTTCCTTAAACACAGAAAATATTCCCTATGATATATGAGTATGTTTCTGTGTGTTTGTGTGTGTGTGGGTGTGTGTGTGGTTGTATGTATATGAGCGATTTTGTACGTGCGTATGTTTGTGTGTGTGTTTTTATGGATATGCGCGTATTTTGTACGTATGTGGGTGTGCTAATATGTGTATGTATCTGTGTTATATGCGTGCGTGTGTATGTGGGTGTGTACGCGTGTTGTGTGTATTCCTGAGTCTTCTTTATTCTAACATTTACAAACTAAAACAGTTTGTTTTTTTGTTTTTTTTTGCCCGTCGAGTGTTGCATTCGCTTTGGGTCCTAAATTCTATCATGGCGCCTGCCAAGCTGCTGCCATGATGAAATAACTTACAACGAAACTAAATCTATAGTGAAGAAAAAGAAGAAGAAGCGATGTTGCTGTTGTTGTTGGCTGCTGTTGGTGGTGGTGGTGTTGTTGGTGGTGGTGGTGGTGGTTACAGTGTTAATGGTTGCTATATTTTGTTGTTATTATTGTTGATAGCTTTTTTATTTTCTGTTTAAAGCTGCGATTCATTCAGAACAGATTTTGTTTTTCTTTCTAGTGTTCGTAGAACTTAAATGCATTTTAAAAAAATTATTTTGTTTATTTATCAATAACTATTTATTTATTTATGCATTTAATTTTGCTGTGGCTGTTATGATTATGATATCTGTAGCAGTGGTGTTGATGCACATTAATATGTATGTGGCGCTGGTGTAGCCCGTAGCACAGCGGCGCTTCTGTGGTGTAGTGTAGGGGTTTACAGCAGCAGGGCCGTGTTTTGTTGCTTTTGTTTTGTTTTGTTTTGTTTGAGCCAGTAGTGTTTCGCACTGACGGTGATGGTATCTACAATGGCAATGTTCTTGGTGAAAGCGACTGTGATGGAATGGTAGTGCAGTCTGCGGAGATGAGGCCTGATGAGACAGTGGCGATGTAGTAAGGTTCCACGGCTGGTGCTTTGGTTTTCTTTTTTTCCGTTTGAAAGCTGATGGTACTTTGTAATGACGTTGATGATGATGGTATCTACGGCGACGATGTTTATGTTGGTAGTGATAATGGTGGACGGCTGTGTGCCGTCTATGATAACAAAGTGCTAAGAGGTGGTGGTCGTAGTGGCTTGGTGGCGTAGAAGTTATATCAGAACTGATAATATGTATATATATATATATATATATATATATATATTTGTGGCGGTGGTATTTACTGATGCTGCTGCAGCTAGTATCTATGGCAGTGATTATGGTGGTGGCGCCGATGTCTATGATGGTGAGGCCTGTACCGTGACGATGGCGTATTTTGAGATGGATGTTTCAGTTTTACGGTTGACTGCCGTTTCTTCAATAATTATTATACTCACTAATCGAAAACTTCTTTTAAAAATCACATCATCACTCCATCATCATCATATTATTATTATTATTATTATTATTATTATTGTTATTATTATTATTATGTTGTTGTTGTTGTTGTTGTTGGGTTTATTTATTTGCTTGTAGTTTTTTTGTTGTTTTTTTTTTCTTCTATTTAGCTTGGTTTAAATTCGGTCTTAAATTGTTTCAAGTTCCTGTTTGCTTGTTTGTTTGTTTGTTTGTTTTTCCTCATTTCTTCAGGAGTAGAAAAGCGAAGGGTGGGGTGGTGGAGGTGGCGGTGGTGGTGGTGTTTATATTTTCAGGGTGGAGGTAGTCGAGAGGTGTCTATTTTCTTGTCTTTGCTAATTGTATTCACATCGCAGTCTAACTGACACATGCTGCTTACCCGCCGTTTTTAGCGTTGGTCACATGCTGGTCACGTGTTGGTCACTCGCTAGTCACCCAGCGACCAAATGCTAATTAGAAACTGATCACACACTCCACACCCACGCATGTTGGTCAGCTGTCGATAATGTGCTGGTCGGGTGTTGGTCACGTGATGATCAGATACTGCTCAGATCTTGGTCACTCTTTGGTCAGTTGTCGGTAGCGCATTGGTCAGACATCGGTCACATGATGATCGGATACTGCTAAGTTGTTGTTGGTCGCTCTCTGGTCAGCTGCTGATAACGCGTTGGTCAGGTGCTGGTCACGTGATGACCAGATACTACGCAGATGATAGTCACACACTGGTCAACTGTCAATAACGCGTTGGCCAGATGCTGTTTAGTCACGTGATGACCAGCTATTGGTCAAGTCGTTGTCATATGTCGGTCACACGGTAGTTACACGATAGTCACGTGATGGTCAGATGCTAATCATACACTGGTCGCACAAAGGCCACATTTTAAACACATATTGGTTTACATGCTGGCTATATATTGGTCACGTGCTGCTCACGTGTTAGCCACATGCTGGCCCCATGATTGGCCGCATGTTGCTAACATATACGACGATATCGACTTCAAGAATCAGCTCTTCAGCCTGGCTCTCTTGATTTCCATGTTCTTTATCTTCCTCTTCTGCCTCCCCCGCTTCTTCCCCCTCTTCTTCCGCTTGTTGTTCTTGTTTTTGTTGTTATTTTCTTTATTTTCTTCATCGATTTTTTGCTTTAGATTTTCTCATATCGTCTTATATCTGGGAAGAAAAAAAAGATATAAAAAAACAACAAATAAATGAAAATAAACGAACATAAATGAACACAAAGAAATAGACGAATAAATATATAAATATATAAATATATAAATAAATAAATAAATAAATGAATAAATAAAAGCTGGAAGCCAATCAATCGATCAATTATCAGTAATTTTAAATAACATAGGAAGCATACACTTAAATATACACCGGAGTTTTTCGTTCAAATGCCCCCCCCCCCTACCTCTCACTCGCAGTACTTCGTCCGTCGTCTGCCGTCAGTGAAAGTTAACCGTGGTTTCGTTCAGCGAAAAATTGGCTGTTTGCGAAGGGAATCTTTATCAGATGCAGGATGCCGGAAATATGACACCAGCAAACCCAAATACGCAGTAATCGGTACAGCGACAATGATAATGATGATATATTCGCGTATCCATGCATGAATGAATGCATACACATAAAAGTTTCGGGCCTTGTGCCTAGAATAGAAAAGATTATTTAAGCTTAGGTCGATTCCTTCGTGGTGTAGTTTTACTTTCGTAATAAAATAAATATATACAAATTATAAAAATAATTTTAAAAAATATACAATACAATACCGTTTCTACTTCGCGGATTTTCACCTATCGAGGCGGGTTTTGGAACGCAACACCCGCGATAGTCGAGGGATTACCGTGTATATATATATATGCCTGCACCTAAAAATGTAAGTATGAATGTATGTATGTATGTATGTATGTATGTATGTATGTATGTATGTATGTAAAATTATTCCTTAATGGAAAATGATTTATCGAACTTCGAAACCTTTCGACGTTATCAATCATTCCATTAGTGGAAATATTTAAATATATATATATATATATATATATATATATATATGATGAATCCAAACAAAGAAGAACAAACAAGAAAAAAACAATAACGCGAGGACATGGTACAAATACTGTATTATCAGACGCTCAGGAAATGAAGGAAAGAGGATTTAACGTTTCGAGCAAAGCTCTTCTTCAGAAATAGAGGAAAGTCCAAAAGAAGGGAAGACGGAGAAAGAAAATCGCCAACGATACACACGCGATGTATGTATGAATGTGTGTAGGTATGTTTGTGTTCACATTTACGTACGTATGTATGCATAATATACATATGTATGTATGTTTGTATGCATGTATATGTATATATGAATGTGTGTGTGTGTGAAAATATGTTTGATTATATATGTCTGGCTACGTATAGATGTATGTATAAATGGATTTAAGTATGTGCAGGACGTTTCTATGCCTGCACCTAAAAATGTAAGTATGAATGTATGTGTGTGCTTGTATGTATGTATGTATGTATGTATGTATGTATGTATACATGTATGTATGTAAAATTATTCCTTAGTGGAAAATGATTTATCGAACTTCGAAACCTTTCGACGTTATCAATCATTCCATTAGTGGAAATATTTAAATATATATGTCCATATATGCATACATGTATACATATGTATGTGTGTATATATACATATATACATTACAT
>NC_142951.1:33605736-33615736 GCF_046866305.1 Octopus bimaculoides | reverse complement strand
CTCACACACAAGTACAGACCTCTATACATTACATACGATTGTATGTCTGTGTATGTATGTATGCGTACGTGTGTGTGTGTGTGTGTGTGTGTGTGTGTGTGTGTGTGTGTGTGTGTGTGTGTGTGTATGTGTAATACAAGAAGGAAAATGCACACATTTTATATATTTTTAATGTTTTAAAGGATAGACTATTATAACAGTCTACCGGTTTCGCGTGACACTATCGTTGCTATTATGCTAAACTGTCGTATATCCAAATTTGGCCAAATGCGTTTTTTTTTTTTCATTATTCATTTTTTGTTTGTAATAGCCAGTTCTTTTGGTCAAACTATCGTATCTCCAAGGTGCTTCAGATGCCAAGATATCAAAAATTGTCAAAATGCAGTACAATGGTTTTGCTATGGAATGGTGACACTATTTTTTCTTTTTCTGAAAAAAGCAACGTTTTGGACTTACGACATTTTTCCATAATAGCAATGATACATACATATATACACACACACACACACACACACACACACACACACACACACATATATATATATATATATATATATATATATATATACAGACATATGTATATACGTACATTCAGATACCTACATCTACACAACATACTTTCACACACAAGCACAAAAACACTCACACACATCACACATTTTTATATAAGCGCAGGAGTGGCTGTCTGGTAAGAAGCTTGCTTCCCAACCACATGGTCCCTGGTTCAGTTCCACTGCGTGGCACCTTGGGCAAGTGTCTTCTACTATAGCCTCGGGCCGATCAAAGCCTTGTGAGTGAATTGTGAGTGAATTGTGGTGTTCTCGTTGGTGCAAACTCACTCAAAGATTCTTAACACAGGTACACGGCAGAAATGTTATTGTCGGGTGGGTAAAGGAAATAAAAAAAAGAAAGAACAATATGTACCCCCGACCCTCACCTCCCCGGTACTTGGCTAGTACTTTATTTTATCAGCCCGAGAACGATAAAAAAAAATCTAAGTGAACCTCGTGGTATTTGAACCCGGAACGCAAATATCATATTGCCTTGTAAAATATTCGTAGCACACCTGTTGACTTTTCTGCTTTCTAATCAATACTCTCCTCTCCCCCCTCTCTCTCTCTCTCTTCTCTCTCTCTCTCTCTCTTCTCTCTCTCTCTCTCTCTCTCTCTCTCTCTCTCTCTCTCTCTTATTCCAAAACGCACACACGCACTATCTTTATCTCTGTTTCTTCCACACACACGCACGCACGCACATAGACACGCGCACATGCATGCAGACACACACACACATACACATACACTCACACACTCTCTCTCATATACACGCACATACACTCGCACGCATGCACACACACTCACACACGAACATACACACACACGCACATACACACACGCATGCACACATACACATATAGATACATGCATACACACAAACGCGCACACGCACATACACACACACACACATACACGCACATACACACGCGCACGCATGCACACACACTCACACATGAACATACGCACACACACATACACACACGCACATACTCGCACACATAAACACACACAACTTGTTTCCCTCCACACTGTTACACTCTGTAAACCCCGAGCCATCTCCGAAGCCTCTTCGTGGTCACTAAATCTTCTAGAAACAACAGTCAAATACCCATCAAATCTCACTGGTCCCTTCTCCTCCCACCCACTCTTAGTACCCTGAGTACCCTGCGCATAAAAAAAAATCATAAAAAACGGGATGGTCACATCTGGAATCCCATCATTCACATGTCTGTTCGATCAGGTCTTACGTAGAAGTTAAACACAACAACGGCAGCCCTTTCGACTTTTTTTCTTTTCTACAACAGGCACAAGACCAGGAAGTGTAGAGGAGGGGGATCAAGTCGATTACATCGACCCTAGCATTTAGTTGGTATTTATTTTATCAGCCTCCAAAAGGATAAAAGGCAAGGTCGACCTCGGCGCAATTTGAACCCACGACGTAATACCAGACAAAATGCCGCTATGCGTTTTGTCAGGTGTGCTAACGACATTGCCAACTTGCCACCTTAACAACAACAACAACAATAGTCCTTTCTTATGGTGGCGAGCTGGCAGTATCGTTAGCATGTCGGGCGAAATGCTTAGCAGTATTTCGTCTGCCGCTACGTTCTGAGTTCAAATTCCGCCGAGGTCGACTTTGCCTTTCATCCTTTCGGAGTCGATAAATTAAGTACCAGTAATGCATTGGGGTCGATGTAATCGACTTAATCCCTCTGTCAGTCCTTGTTTGTCCCCTCTATGTTCAGCCCCTTGTGGGCAATAAAGAAATAAGAAACGTTAGCGTGCCGGGCGAAATGCTTAGCGGTATTTCGTCTGTCTTTACGTTCTGGGTTCAAATTCCACCGAGGTCCACGTTCCGGGTTCAAATTCTACTTTTCCTTTGCATCTTTTCGGGGTCGATAAATTAAGTACCAGTTGCGTACTGGAGTCGATCTAATCGACTGACTCCCTCCTCCAAAATTTCAGGCCTTGTGCCTACGGTAGAAAAGAATAATAGCCCTTTCTAGTAAAGGCACAAGGGCTGAAATTTCGGAGGAGGGGACTAGTCGGTTACCAGTGTTTCACTGGTACTTAATTTATCGACCCAGAAAGGATGAAAGGCAAAGCTGACCTCGGCGGAATTTGAACTCAGAACATAGCGACGGGCGAAATCTCGCTAAGCAATTCGCCCAGCGCGCTAACGATTCTGCAGCAATAATAATAATAATAATAATAATAATAATAATAATAATAATAATAATAATAATAATAATAATAATAATAATAATAATAATAATTTTTTGGCACAAGACCAACAATTTCGGGGAAGGGGTTCAATCGATTACATCAATCCCAGAGCTCTACAGATATTTATCTTATCGATTCCGAAAGGTATGAAAGATAAGTCGACCTTGGCGGAATTTGAACTCAGACCGCAAAGACGGACGAAGTACCGCTAAGCATTTCATCCGGCGTGCTAACCTTTCTGCCAGCTCACCGTCTTTTATTATTTTTTTTCCTACTCCAGGCACAAGACCAGTCGATTAGATCGACTCCAGTACGTAACTGGTACTTAATTTATCGACCCCGAATGGACGAAAGGCAAAGTAGACCTCGGCGGAATTTGAACTCAGAACGTAAAGGCGGACGAAACGCCGTTAAGCATTTTGTCCGGTGTGCTGACGATTCTGCCAGCTCACTGCTTTTGATAATAATAAGAGGAATAAAAAAAACACATAATGACAAGAACAGCTATGAAACAACAACAACAACAACAACAATTAAAACAAGTGGAAAATAACAAAAAATTGTGACAACAATAACGAAAATAACAAGAACAACCTTTTCATGCGTTAATGTTGAAGTTTAGAAATGACAGAACGAGAAATGCTTTAAGGGGTTTGGGAAGGATTTAGAAAACGGATTTCCTTCCAGTATCTATGGGTGCTTATATTGTTGGTCCCTGTAGAGTGAAAGGCATAGGATGTCTCTGGAGGGATGTGAACTCGGAACTGTAAGAATGAAATATGCGATAGGGAGAGAGAGAGAGAGAGAGAGAGAGAGAGAGAGAGAGAGATGGCTGGAGGAAGAAAGAGAAAGAGAAGAGAGATTTTGAAGTAAGGAAACTGGGAAAATAAATGAAATGAAAAGAAAGCAAGCAAGGAAAAAAAGGAAGGAAGAAAGAAAGAAAGAAAGAAAGAAAGAAAGAAAGAAAGAAAGAAAGAAAGAAAGAAAGAAAGAAAGAAAGTGGAAATGATACGTAGATAGATAGATAGATAGATAGATAGATTGATTGATTGATTGATTGATTGATTGATTGATTGAAGCAGACAAAATTCTAAATAGGAAAGAGAAAGAATGAAAGGTGTAAATTCTGAACGAAATAAGAAATTACTAAATAAACGAAGAAAGAAAGAAAGAAAGAAAGAAAGAAAAGAAAAGAATAACTGACTGAAAGAATTGAATAAGGAAAGGTGGAATAGTAGGCAAGAGAGGGGAGGGAGGGGGAGAGAAGGGAAGAGATAGGGATAAAAGAGAGAGAGAGAGAGATAGAGGAGGAAGAAGACACAAAGAGAGGAACTGAACGAAAAGGGGAAAGAGAAAGAAAGTAGAAAAGAAGAGGTGAAAGAAAAAGAGAGAGAGATTGAAAAGTGAAAAAAGAGAGAAACGTAGAGAGAGGATAAAAAGAAAGGGAAACACAGTAAGATGAAAGAGAGAAAGTGAGAGATTGCACAGAGAGAGGGGGAGGGAGGGAGAGAGAAAGAAGGAGAAAGAGAGAGAATATTGGTAAGCAAACATAAAAGTCAGCCGGTGTGACAAGACGAAAGCCGTAAAGACAAGAAACGAAAGCGAAAGTGAAAGTAGAGATGAAAGAATGGCATGATGGGATACCTACTTTATGATGTTAGTGTAATCCCTTTAAGTTGCGTGAACAATAGTTGGTTTGCTGCTGGAACAACGTTTACGAGACTGGATGTCAGGAACACCGTAGCAACGTTAGCAACAGGCGACAACGATAGCGACAGCAACAGCAGTAGCAGCCTGTAACGGCAGTAGCAGCAGCAGCAGCAGCTGTAGCAGCAGTAGACGGCAGCAGCAGCAGCAGCAGCTGTAGTGCTAGTGATGGTTGTCTGTAGTTACGATAGCAGCGATGTGAGCAATAGCAACAACAACAACAGAAACATTAGCAACGAGCGAATGCGAAAGAACCTCTTAAATGGTTGGACGCCCGGCCTGCTAGAAATAATAGCTAATATCTCCCTTAAATCACTAGACACCGTTTCTGTTTTTTTTTTTTTTTTTGTTTTCTTTTTAAAGGCGAAACACACACATAAAATAATACAGTCCAAGGCCCCCACCCCACCCCACATCTACCGACTTTTAACGCCCAACCAATCAAGAATCGATATGGTCACGGTTGGATCAACTTGGATCATAGGTCTGCTGGATCAATCTTGACCTCTGTCTTACCAACAACATTCGTAGGGGGTGACTGTCTATAGTTACCATGGCAACAGATTGAGCCATAACAACAACAGCAATAAAAATATTTGCAACGATCGAACGAGAGAGAATATCTTACGTGATTGGACGTTCGATCTGCTAGAAGTAGCAGCCAGCATCTCCTTCAAAATAACAGTCCACCGTTTAAAAAAAATGCAGGGCGCACACATTCTAATCCTAGAAACCCCAGTAGCCTGCCTTCTGCGTCGTACCCTCCCTTTCCATGCTCGTCCTATCCAAAGACGACATGGTCACGGCTGGACCAACTTTAGTAATATATCTGCACGGTCAATGTTGACCTGGGTCTAAACGAACTCTTAACTTTTACACAAGGCCAGCAATTTTGAGAGGAAGGGCAATTCAACTATATTTTTTTTATTGCCCACAGTGGGGGAGGGGCTAAACATAGAGAGGCCAAACAAGGACAGCCAAAGGGATTAAGTCGATTAGATTGACCCTAGGGCGTAACTGGTACTTATTTAATCGGCCCCAAAAGGATCAAAGGCAAAGTCGACCTCGGCGGAATTTGAACTCAGAACGTAAAGACAGACGAAATACCTCTAAGCATTTCGCCTGGTGCGCTCAGGGTTCTATTCGACTATATTGACACCCCGCTAGTACCTGACTGGTACTTACTTATATTGACCCCGAAAGGATGAAAGGCAAAGTCGACCTCAATGTAATTTGAACTCAGAACGTGAAATGCTGTAAGAAATGGCGCTAAGCATTTAATCCGGCATGCTAACGATCCTACCAGCTCTCTGCCTTGGCAGTAATGGTTATAGCACTTTCAAATTTAGACACAAGGCCAGCAATTTTGAGCGCCCTCTTTGAGAACCTAATATTTAACCCTTTCGTTGCTATATTCCAGTTGAAATATGGCTGTCAATTAATTTTGAACATAATGAGGAATTTTGGAACATTATTAAGAAGGCGTGTGTTATTATTAAGATGGTGTGGAGAAGCAGGAGATTTCGATGGAAGTTTTTAATTCGGATTACTTCAAAACAGGAAGCTTATATATCATAGAATCAAGAATAGTCTCAGACAGGTTTGTATCAAATGGGGTTAAAACCCTTTTGTTACCATACTTCTGTTGTTGTATACTGCTTTTTGTTTCTACTAATTCTTAAAATAATGAAGCTTCTCGGTATTAAGCTGGAGTTTGGAAGATAAATCAAGATAAAATTTTGAAGGTTTTAATTTAGATTATTTTAGAACAGGAAATTTGTAGCTAGAACCAGGAGCAGTTTCGAATTGATTGTTGTCGAACAAATCAATTATTTTATAACTATATTTCTATTGAAATACGTTCAATTTGTTTTGAAATTAAAAACGAATTTCGTAAAATAACTTTGTCATTATTGAGCTGGTGTTTGAAACATAAATAAGCACGAAATTTTGATGGAAGTTTTTAATTTAGGTCCCTTTAAGAAAGGAAACGTATACACGCATACTCACACACACACAAGCTATAAACAGATACATACAAAAACATACACACAGACATACACACAAAAACATATATACACGCATACACACACACACAAACTATAACCTCATACATACAAAAACATACACACAAAAACATACATACACAGAAACATACATCCTTATACATACACGTATTTTAAGTTCCGTTGTGATAGAAAACAAGGTTTCATTTGACAGTTCGATAATAATTTATCATTGATGGTTGAAGTATCAAGTTGGCATTGGAAAGTCTTGTATAAAGTAATTATGTTACTGCTTTGAAGTTCAAACATCTGGTGACAATCTCTCAGGGTAATTGTCTGCGTCACTTTGCTGAACTTTGCGACAATATAATGTTTCTGAATTGTAAGCAGCTTAAAGAAGAAATCCTATCTGCCAGATGTGACATATTTCTACCTTTCAGATATATTTGAGAAGCTAAATTTGCGCAACGAACAGCTGCAATGTAAAAGTACGGATTTTTCATTGAGGCAACTAATGCTTTTCTTGGAAAATTTAATCCATTCCGGATAAATATTCGGCGGAGGGATTTAATGCATTTTCCAACCCTTGTCATAATAGAGAAGGAGCTGCGAGAGAAAGATATTTCGGGAAACTTAATCCATTCCGGATAAATATTCGGCGGAAAGAGTCAATGCATTTTCCAACCCTTGTCACAGCAGAAGAGGAGTTGCAAGAGGAAGATGTTTTAGTGTACACTGAGCACTTGAAAAATTGTACAATGATATGCGAATTAGGCTCAAAGATCTCTTGAAAATGAGCATTGTATGTAGGATGGTAAATCCCATTTGAAAAATAATGCAGCTGATGTTGATATCAGACTACAAGAAAGCTTTATTGAGTCGCTCAAAGCAGTTTGATTAACCATGAGTTCAATAATTTATGGACAAGTAGCGAAATTGCTATGAAATTCTCAGTATTTTGGCAGGAAATAAAATTATATTTTATTGTAGTTCATGTTTCTTGCCGAGTTGAACCAGATTTTGACCAAACGCCTTTCCTACCATCAAAAGCTCGCAATGGCTTAGAAATCGTAAATAAAGGTGATATTCGTTTGACTCTAACAACCATGGACTCTGATTCTAAAAAAAAAAAAAAAAAATATGAAGCTGTATCAACCACAATGATTTCACTGAAGAGATACAGCAAAAAGGTAATACGATATTTTTTAACTAAAGGATTTTATTTTTAAGCTCAAAACGTAAATTCTTTTTTTTTTCCAGAAATTATTAATTTTCTGGGCGTCAGAAGTATTTGCTTTGCGTGTTATATCAGAAAAATAATGTACGTTTCTAGATGGTTATTTTATTGAACCGACAAAACATCATTACTTTTATGAAATAGAATAATCGAGAATAAATATGCAATAAAGAGACACTGATATTTTCACAGAGTTTATTTCGTTAATGTTAGAAACAGGTCACCTTTGTAATAAATGTTTTTTAATGATTATTATCATAAATTTTTTTGTTCGAAAATTGTTTTTATTAGAAATTATCAATTCTTGATATTCATAGAAATAAATTTCATGTTAATAAAACTAATTAAAAAACAATTAATATTTAAAATTTCAATATCATTTGATAAATTTTGACGAATTCTATTTTTATTAAAGTTTTATGTTTTCACATGTAACCTGTTTCTGCTAATAATCAGCTATAACAAAATTCAAATGCATCTTTTTTCTATTAATGTCTGGAGTGAATGGGGCTACGGAAAGAATAAAAGATTCCAAAGCGGGGTCACGAGTTAAACACGATTAGGAATCATTGGTTTACACAGAAACACAGGAAAGATTGAAATGGCACAAAAAGCGCCAACGTAAAATCGTATAACGATCCCAAACAGACGTAGTAATTAAACACAACACTATACACCTAAAAGCCAACATTGCATATATACATATATACATATATGTATGATTATCAGCCTGCTCGGGGATATTCAGCGTGACACAGTGTGACAAGGCTGACCCTTTGAATTACAGGCACAACAGAAACAGGAAGTAAGAGTGAGAGAAAGTTGTGGTGAAAGAGTACAGCAGGGTTCGCCACCACCCACTGCCGGAGCGTCGTGGAGCCTTAGGTGTTTTCGCTCAATAAACACTCACAACGCCCGGTCTGGGAATCGAAACCGCGATCCTATGACCACGAGTCCGCTGCCCTAACCACTGGGCCATTGCGCCTCCACGATAATTTAAATAAAGCAACACAATCTCGCAACTTATATGGAATGGGTATAATTGGACACAAGAGGAAGACGCTTCTGTTCTGCAACTATATTTTACAACTGTAAAAGCATACAGGGGGCTACAACGAAATATTCGACGAATGGAAGGAAAATAACCAGGATCTAAACATTACGTTGAAATCCCAGCGGAGTATCTAATTTAAGATGACACATTCTGTAAGACTAAAATAAAAACAAAATGGAATAAAATATCTCAGAAATTGAAATAGAATATTTAAACGAAAGAATACATTTGGAAAACAGAAATAACGAACAGAAAACAAACAACAACAATAACAAGAATAACAACAATGAAAAACTAAAATTTAAAATGTTCAGAATCTAAATCACGACAATGGATTTAACACGTGCAGCATGAATAAAGTAAGTGACAAAATAGAGAGACAATTAAAACTGCACAACAAATATGGCGTCCGAACAACAAATCAAAAGAAAAATATATAAATAAAAGGAAGGAATGTGAGGAAGGTTTGAGATAGGAAATTCTCAAGGTGGAAATCGTGAGAGATTAGGAGAATTAGGTGTGGGAGGTGGAAGGTGGGAGAGAAAAGTGTAGGAGGGAACGGTGGAGGAGATGATGTGGGGGAGTGGGGTGGGGAATGTGAGGGAGGATGATTAGGACGATGATTGTGACGAAGAGGAGGGGAGGAGAAGGGGTGGAAGAGGAAGGGAAATAGAAAGGTAGGAAGAGGCGGAGAGCGAGGTAAGAAGAAGAAGAAGAGGAGGAGGAGGAGGAGGAGGAGGAGGACGAAAAGGAAGGAGAAGAAGAAAAGAAGAGGAGGAGGAGGAATAGGAAAATAAAGAACAACAGCTGCATCAACAACAGCACCAGCAAGGACGACAACAAATCGATAATGATGATGATGTGAATAATGATGATAATGGTGGTGGTGGTGGTTGTGGTGGTGGTGGTGGTGGAGGCGGCGGCGGCGGCGGTGGTGGTGGTGGTGGTGGTAATGATAATGACGTGAACGATGACAACGATGCTGTTGACATAGATGATGACGGAAGAAAGAACATTATTAACATTGCCCAACAAATAATAGCAACATTATCAGCAGTAAAAAAAAAATACAAAAAAAAAATTAAAACCACACATTCTCCATCAACAACGTCAACAATAAACAACAACAGCAACAACAACAACAACGACAACAACAACAACAACAACAACAACAACAACGACAACAACAAGTACACTAATAAAAACAATATCAACA
>NC_142951.1:33595736-33603236 GCF_046866305.1 Octopus bimaculoides | reverse complement strand
ATATATATATATATATATATAAATATATATATATATATATATACATATATATATATATATATATATATATATATATATATACATATATATACATATATATATATATATATATATATATATATATATATATATATATATATATATATATATATATATATATATATGTGTGCATTTTTTGAGAGCATCATATGCATATATATATTTATAAATATATGGATATCTATATATATATGGATATATATATATATATATATATATATATATATATATATATATATATATATATATGGATATATATATATCTACATATATATATATATATATATAATATATATATATACATACGTACATATATACAGACATTTACCTGTGTACATACTCTCACATACATAGCTACATATGTAATTATACATTATTGTGGGAGTTGATTGTTTTTTTATGTAATTGCTTTTCACGTTTTTGCTGCTGTTCGTTAATAGGTATTATGTACATACACACACGCACGCACGCACGCACACACACACACACACACACACACACACACATACATGCACACATGAATATACAGACATAAATTCACATACACATACATACATACATACATACATACATACATACATACATACATACATACGTACGTATATAGGTATGGATCAACATTTGATTCGTTTCCATTTTATTGTCTTATTATTATTATTATTATTATTATTATTATTATTATTATTATTATTATTATTATTATTATTATTATTATTATTATTATTATTATTATTATTTGCTACGAGGTTATGGCGTCTCATGATACCTATTTAACTATTTATCTCTTTTCATTATTTATTTAACATTCTCACACTTCACAATTATCTGTTGAAAACTCACCTCCATTGTTCTAATGTTGGCCAGTCTTCCTCTATAATTATTCTCTATTTTATTTGAATAACTAACATAATATAGATCAATAGGCGCCTTCGATACTGCTATCTTTGCCTTTGACATCACTGCACGTCTCTTTGCCTTGTTGCTTCGCTGTTTGTTTGACAGTGTCTGTTCGTCTGCGTTGGTCGTCTGCTCGTTTGAATCACCATCACGCTCTATGCTGAAGAAATTACACAGGTTTAGTTGAAGAAATCAACGAGAAAAATGAGAGGAAATGAGAAGGAAGAAACGCGGAGGAGTAGATTTGTGAGTTGGCTGTTGTTTATTTTGGAATAAACATTTATTTAACTAAGTTCATTTAAAAATATTGTTTTAAAGGACACGTTTCGATCTATTGATTTATGCGAATGGTTTTGCTTTCAATTTATTCTTGTTTATTTTTCGGCAGTCAAATTCAATTTGGAAAAGAAAACAAATTCGAGCGATTACATTACTTGAATTTAAAATGGAACACAAAACCAAGGAAATCTGTTTACAATGTTATCTAGGACTTTCGCTCACGGCCATATGACGTTGAATGCACCTGTTCTTGTCCGATCACCGAAGTTGAACGATATCGAGCCTAGTTAGTACTTAGATGAGTAACCTCTTGGGAAACCTGAGTGGTGTAAACATCTCACTTTTAGGGTTGCGAGCTGGCAGAATCGGTAGCACGCTGGGTAAAATGCTTAGCGGTATTTCATCCGTCTTTACGCTCTGAATTCAAGTTCCAGCGAGTTCGACTTCGTCTTTCATCCTTTCGGAGTCGATAAAATAAATACCAGTTGAGCACTGAGGTCGGTGTAATCGATTTATCCACTTGCCAGAATTGCTGGCCTTACACCAAACTTTGAAATCAATATCATCTAAGAATTTAGCCAAGGGACAGTCAGCGAACAAATTAATCATCATTAGTTCCAAAAATATTGCAATGGAAGCGAGAACCTTGAGAATAAGTAAGATTGTGAATTGATTACGGACAAATGCGAGCCATTATTAAAGCGAACTTCTATCTTTTACTTGTTTTGGTCATTGTACTGAAGCTATGCTGGAGCGCCACTTTGAAGTGTTTTTAGTCCAACAGATCGATCTTAAGCTATTATCTTTAAAGCATGGAACTTATTTCCTTTCGCCGAACCGTTAAGTTACGAGGACGTGAACAAACCAACACCAGTTGAAAGTGGTTTTGGAGAAATATAGACACAATGACACACATACATATACAACGGACTTCCACAGTTTTCGTCTACCGTAATCATTCACTAGGGATTAGTGAGCCTGGGGCTATAGTAAAGGTACTTCTTTTAAGGTACTGCACAGTGGGACTTCAGTTGCTAAACTAGCTTCTTAATCATGCAGCCTTACTTGTTGGTCGACAGATGGAATAGAACACTGCTTTTTAAAAATATCATGGTGAAACTTTCCCAGCAGAATGATGTGATCCGGAAACCTACAAAGTGTCCTAAGAACTATTAACTTTACGATCCAGCATTTGTCAAACAAAATCTATCAATTTTTCTCTCGTCTGACGATGTCTTCATCGTCAGATGATATGACTCAGCAGAAATACAGGCTTACAAAATTCAGGCTTACAAAATTCAACGCCTCCCAGTTTGTTCTCGAAACCTCTCCTCGGATAATTCTACTTCTTCAACCATCTCAAAAACTTAAAGAAATCTTCAACAACCAAGTGACAGCTCAAAACAACGCCTTGGCAAAATTCTTCGGTTCTTTGACTCTAGAATATAATCGATGCTACAGAAACAAATAAAACTCGTTTGTTATTGGCAAAATGTCTATATTCTTAGAGGTAATATTTTGTTTGATACCGTTTATTCGTTAGAGGAAGTCATAATCTAGAGTTGATGGTTAAAACCTCAAAAAATATATTTGTATCAACGTGATATAATATTATTTGGACAGAAAAAGAGAGCAGACAAAATGGCTTCAATTTTGTGATGGGGAAACGACTAACTTCGTTATATGCATACGTACGTTCATATCAATGTGCATACATATAGGGATGTGCATTTGCATGTATTTATGCATATCTAAGCATGTGTGTGCGTGAGTGTGTAAGTGTTTGTATGCATTATGCATGTATACATATATATATATACAGAGGTATGAATGTGTATGCATTTAGGTGAGATGTATTTTCACATGTACTTTGATTCTATTCCCCACAGGTAATTGCATCCCCCCTTCCCCTCCCTCTCTCTATCCCTCTTTCTCTTTCTTTCTCTCTCTTTCTCTCTCTCTCTCTCTCTCTCTCTATATATATATATATATATATATATATATATATATACAAAGAGAGAAAGATAGATAGATACATAGATAGATAAATAGACAGACAGATAGATAGATAGATAGATAGATAGATAGATAGATAGATACATACATACATAATCTGTATATATACGCGTATACACATGTGTATATACGTAAAGATGTGTGTATAAAATAAGTTTCTAGAGTATGCAGCACAAGAAATAATGCAATATGAAGATTCAACAAATTGATCGGATTAAAGATAGAGACTAAGTAATTTCATTACGTAATTTCATTACGTAATTTCATTACATATATATATGTATATATGTATATATATGCGTGTGTGTGTGAGCGCGTGTGTGTATATATATGTGTGTATATGTGTGTGTGTGTGTACATATATATAGGCACATATATATGTGTATGTGCGTGAGCGAGTATATATATATATATATATATATATATTCGTTTTATTATACATATATATATAATAAAACGAATATATATACACACACACACGCACACATATTTATGTCTATATGCATATATATATGTAAGTGTATATGTATATATATGTATATGTGTGTTGTGGGGTGGAGTGGGTGGGTGTGTACGAAGAGGGAAATATTAATTTCGATAGATAGAGGAATAAATAAGATATATAAAACATATATATGTGTGTGTGTGTGTGTGTGTGTGTGTGTGTGTGTGTGTGTGTGTGTGTGTATGTATGTATATATTTTTTTTTTTTTTTTTTTTATTTATGTGTTTCAGCCAAGTGGCTGCGGTCATGCTGGTGCACCACCGTGCATTATATGCATATAATCATGTGTTTATATATATTCATATGTATGTCAGCGTTCGTGTGTGTATGCATACATGTTTGTGCATGTGTGTGTATGCATACATGTTTGTGCATGTGTGTATGCGTGTGCGCGCGCGTGTGGGGTTGAGAGGGTTGGTTGAGTGTGTGTGTGTGTATAAATGTTTTATGTTGTTTAAGGTACACCCATTTAATATAATCATAGAGATCCGTACACACCACACAAACACCCACACAAGCACATACACACGCACGCACGCACACAAACACGCACGCACACATGCACATAAAGACATGCACGCCTGCTCATCCAATCACGCATGCGTAAACAGCTGCACCTTCATCTCCACTCTCCACACACACACACACACATGCATATAAATTAATCCATACGCCCTCGACTCACACATACACATACACACACACTCACACACGTATACATACACACTCGCACGCGCACGCGCGCACATACCTATACAGCCATGTACAAGTACCTGTCTTAGGAATGAGATACTGGTAACGTAACCGCTAACGGAATAAGCTATTAGCAAATGCGTTTACCTCACCTCATCATATACTGAAAGCATATCTCATAATACACACACACGTAAACACACACAAACACACACTCATATATATATATGTATGTTTGTATATATGTACATATATTATATGAATATATACATGTGTTTATATATATGTACATATATATATATATATATATATATATATATATATATATATATATATATATATATATATATATATATATATATGCATATACAGGCATGCATCCGATACGTTTTATATTGAAGGAGTATAGTATGAAGATAGCTGCAGCTATCCTATTACGGAGAGATATTCACTCAGAGATAACTGTTCGTATCATGTAACGACAACCAAAGGAATATGTGTGCATGGAGGAGAATTCCTGGGATCGCATTTGTATACGTGTCTGTGTAAGCTTGTCGGTGTAAGTATGTGTATGTTTACATATATATATATATGCAAGTATGTATTTCATCTGTAAAGTAGGTATAAAACTCCAGCTGAGATAATGAGGGTTTCATCTTACCAAGGAGACAATCGGTATTTCAAACATTTTAGATCTCTTTCAACTGCGATTCAGGAAAGACAATTCCTGTTCTATTATATGATTATATAGTTCAGAATGTGTGCGAATGTGTATGTGTGAATACATACATACATACATATATACACACATACATACAAACATGCCTATATACACAATCCAATGATACATATATTCATATATATATATATATATATATATATATATACGTACACAAACATGTATTTACATTAATGTGTATATATTTATGTGTGTGTGTACACGTATGTTGCATATATATATATGCAACTTTTAGAATATAGTTTCGTGAGTGGGGGACGAGCCTGCGCCGTGCCGTTTTTGGGGCAACGTCCGGCGAACATGATGAGTTGGGCAGCGTTTCCCATTCAAATTGCTCCAGCTCTTGGTATATCATCCTCGCTGAATGTGGCCGAGCGTTATCCTGAAGAAAGAACACCTTTCGTCTTGAAACCAAAGATGGTCGTTTTATCTTCTAGCGCTGATTTCAATCACTGAAGCTACTCGCAGTAGATCTCATTCGTGATCGTTTGGTTTGGGTTTAAAAGTTCAAAGTGGACTAAACCTTTCATATCCCCACATTGGAATCTTGTAAGTAAAATTGAATTAATAAACAACATTTCTGGCCTCTCGTTTGTTTTCAGAAAAGTATCAATGAGTTAATAAGAAGGTAAAGCATCTGAAGTTAGTAAGAAACCATTATTCTTTTCTTCTGAAACGTGGTGTGGAGTCGTTCAAACAACTCGTGTAATAACAGATTTTGAGAGAAATAAGTCAGATTTTAAGAGAAATAAGATTCTGGAATATTTCTGAAACAATTCTTTTAAAACACACACACACAAAAACGCCTCAAGTTTAACTATTTCAATTATGTTTGAAAAACTCGACTGAAAGTAGCTGACGGCTCCTAATCTTGAAACAGGATCTATAGCCCATCCCTTAATAGTTAAATGCCAAATTGTAGGTGGATATATCTGTGGATAGGTATATCAGTTACGTCAGGAGATTCATTATTAGAAAGAAACTATTTATATTACTGGAGAGGAAAACCATTTGTTAAGTAGTAAAGTGATATGCTGTATGGTCTCCATACAAGGGGATGCTGCCTTGCACAGCCGCGTCACACTAAGGAAGCCGTTGTCGAATGCTAAGTCTGCGTTGAATGCTAAAGCAACTGTTGCATGCTAAAGCAGCTACTGCAGGCTAAGGCCATTGGTGCATGCTAAGATTGCGTATGCATGCTAAGGTAGCTTATGCAGGCTAAGGCCGTTGCTGCATGCATAGACCGTTGCCCTATGTTAAGACCATTGCTTGACCAAAGTTAGATGCGATATTCTTGGACGTTGCGAAGGCTTTATGCAAAATACAAACTTGTCATTGAAGAGTGGCTAAATAACTTCCTAAAAGACAGTGGTCAAGTTCTTGCTTTTAGTAGTGCCCTCTTTGAATGGTCAATAGTTCATACCGTAGTATCTCAGGGAACTGTGTTGAGACCATTACTATTCGTAATACATATCTGGAACGGCTCATTATCAGTCTAAAACACTTAAAACACTAAAACCCGAAAGGATGAAAGGCAAAGTCGACCTCGGCGGAATTTGAACTCAGAACGTAGAAGCAGACGAAATACCGCTAAGCATTTCGCCCGGCGTGCTAACCACTCTGCCAGCTCACCACCTTTCTGCCGCCTTGATAATACAGGAATATTAATCTAAAACATTCTGAGAGATTGATTGGTACCAAATTTTGAAATGCCGAAAACCGTGCGATTATTCGAGAATGGCGCCATTTTAGAGTGTCAGCTGTTGTTATTTTTGTTTTTTGTTTTTATTTTTTTTGTCAGAGAGAGACTGGTTACAGTAACCTCCTGGGTTTCAACCGAGTGCATCTATCAACCATCCAGCTTCCCGCCCACGCTCGAATACGTTAAGTGTTTGGTGTGCAGAGGGTTGATGTCAACATATTTCAACAGCAGCTGAACATCATATTTTGTGCGAGATAGCGATGGAAGGTGAATAGGCGAGAGGAAGTGCACGAGATCGTTGCAGCACAGAAGTCGGCCATTTAACAACAGAACAGAAACCACGAAAACAGAGATGCATTGTGAGATTGTAAGAGTGTGGTAGTTGGAAAGGTGAGGGTGGGAGGAGGGCGGAGGGAGGGAGGGAGGGAGGGAGGGAGGGAGGGAGGGGACTATGATAAGAAGAAGAAGAAGAAGAAGAAGAAAAAGAAGAAGAAGAAGAAGAAGAAGAAGAAGAAGAAGAAGAAGAACAACAACAACAACAACAACAACAGCAACAACAACAACAGCAATAACAACAAAGAAGATGAAAGAAGATGAAAGCAAAAAAAAGGCTAAACAGCAAAATATTTC
>NC_142951.1:33567681-33577681 GCF_046866305.1 Octopus bimaculoides | reverse complement strand
ACCGATTCAAACAAGAGCAAGATGGCTTCTGGATGTTGAATCGCTATTGGTCAACGCAGGTTATATATAAATGTTCGTGAGCGACTGTCTGTGAGTATGCACACACACACACACACACACACACACACACACACACACACACACACACACATATATATATATATATATATATATATATATATATATATCGTTTTAACCGGTGAATTTCTAAAGTTCTAAATAATCTTTTCTATTATAGGCACAAGTTTTTGAAATTTCGGCACAAATGCCAGTAATTTCGGAGGATGATTCCAGTGCCCAGCTCGTACTTATTTTATTGACCCCCGAAGGATATGAAAGGCGAAGTGGACCTCGGCGAAACTTGAACTCAGAACGTAAAGATGGAAGACATGCTGTTAATCGTTTTTTTCCCGCCTTGCTAACGATTCTGCCATCTCGCCGCCGCTTTAGGTAAAGCTAATAAAGAACGGTTTCACTTTTTGGCACAAGGCCAGCAACTTCGAAGGAGGGGGTAAGTCGACTATGTACTTGTTTTATCGAGTGTGAAAGAATAAAAGGAAACGTCGACCCTGGCCTCAGAACGTAAAGACAGAAGATATTCCGTTAAGCGTTTTAGCCGCCATGTTAACGATTCCGCCAACCCGCAGGTTTAGATGGAGTTATAAATAATAGTGTTTTAATATTAGGTTAAAGAACCCCTTAGATAAAAAAAAAACATCGAAAGCTGTCTTTGGGTCTTTCAGTCAAATATTTGCATCCTGTTCTTTATAGCTTTATTGATTCGAGTTCCAGCGTTTAAAAAAAGCAATTTATTTCATGTCTCTCAAATTTTCTAAATTCTTATGACGTTAACTAAAATTAATATATCTTTTTTTAATTAATGAATAATGAGTTGTACACTGTATCTTAAGCTTTACGTTATTAATTTTAAATTAGTTTTTTTCAAATTAATATAATTTTCATTAAAAGTTAATAAAGCTATGCAGAAAATTTATTATGAGGTTATGGCAATTTTTCTGCAAGTTTGACAATCATGGGAGATTGCTCTCTTCTTCATATGTTCCTCATACTTGTTACTCCAGAGATATCCTTTTTAAGGAGGGAAAGATATCAGAGTAAAGACCCAAGAACTGTTCCGAGAGTTTAATTTCAACAGAGGATTTAATTTCCACAACACAGAACCGAGTGATGGAAGTCGATTTGTGAGTAAAAGCTAAAACATTCCATCTCATATCGCCCAGATCTTAAGATCAGATATTGCGTTGGTTTTTGTTTCCAAAACAACAAGGCAGCTATTCTTAGTGGAGTCAACTGTGCTCTGGGAGGAAAAGATGGATGAGTGACTAGACAGAAGGAAAAACAAGTGCCAGGATCTGGTGAAGGACTGCAGTAAGAATGGATGGAGAACGAAGTGGTTGCCAGCGGAGGTTGGCAGTCGAGGGTTCGCAGGTGAGACTCTGAATAAGGCATTCGGAATTTTTGGCATTACAAGAGTAAACAGAAGAACCATCAAGAACATCGTAGAAGCTGTTGTGAAACGATCTGGATGGGACTGAAAATAGGCGATCGATGGAGGCTAGTAGAATACCGCTTGGACAAAGTGCTGGGCTTGATCAACCGAGGTCGGATTGCCTGGATGGATGAGGGCTTATGTTGTTTTTAAACTTAATACTGCTTCTATAGCATATAACAGATATATATGTGTATGTGTGTGTGTGTGTGTGTGTGTGTGTGTGTGTGTGTGTGTGTGTGTGTGTGTGTGTGTGTGTGTGTGTGTGTGTGTATGTGTGTGTGTGTGTGTGTGTGTAGACCAGAGCCCAAAACCACGAGATTGTGAAACGAACTTCTGAAACATACCACAATGCCTGCACCTATGGCGGTATATAAGAATATACAATATTGATTCATGTGTTTTCTCCAATCAGAGCCAATATTTACCTAATCCTATACAAGAGTTGTAGCCATTATATTAAACAGCCTTAACGCGTATTTCTCTATAAAACCTTTAATTTATAGTTTCATATTTAAATATATATACATCTGATATATTGTAATTTAAATTTATGTGACGAACGAGATCAAAGTCAATATAAATAAAATTGAATAATAATTGTAAATAAATCTCAATATTTCAATAAATTTATATGATTCGAAAACCTCCCCACCAAAAAAAGAGCAGATTTTGTTTTTGGCTTTTATTACAATAAACTGATTTATTTTTCAATCAGCTTTATGTATACATACGTTACATACGTATGCGTGTGTATGTATGTATATATATATATATATATATAAAAATACATGTGTGTGTGTGTGTGTGTGTGTGTATTTCTATATACATAGTATGCATACAGTTCTGAATAGCGAATGTTTCCATCGTAAAAATCTGGTGATTTACCTGCCTAGACATTTCTCCTCAAACATATATGTACGTATGTATATCTATATCTATATAAACACACACACACACACACACACACACACACACACACACACACACACACACACACACACACACATATGCCTAGACATTTCTCTTCAAACATATATGTACGTATGTATATCTATATCTATATAAAAACACACACACACACACACATATATATATATATATCATTTAATGTACACATTAATTAAAATAAGAGCTGAGCTGTTTGTTGCCATAGAGACATTGAGATAAGGCAGATTTATATAACGTGTCTTGAGTCTCCAAACAATCTCTGACTCGGGGCACACGATTAGATCTATTTGAAACTAGTACGCTGGTACATGAGAAATCATGAGAAAAAACGAGGTTGATATAAAAAGTGCAATGAGGAGACAAATGGTGAATTAAAATGCTAGAGGGTCTGTCCCTCATATATATATATGTATATATATATATATATATATATATATATATATATATATATATATATATATATATATATATATATATATAAGAAATAATTGAGATTCAGTTGAATTAGGTACTTAAGTTGAGGCACCAAGTTAGTCCGGTATTATCTGCACAGCTCGAAGTAAGGGGAATAAAATCAAAATAAGCATCAGGATGTGAGGCATTAATGCAATACGACCGTTTCAAGCGGCTCCATTTAATTGAACTATGCAAGCAGTACATTAATTTAAATACAATGCCATCTTCAGTTGCCAAAAATATGGATTTTCAACAGACAAGAGATATTAATAGTTTTTTTCAAATATTTTATCAGAACTGGAAGATGAAAGAATTTCATGTTACCACTATTTCAGCAAGAATAAGCTAAGAGAAAAACAACTACAATTTTGGAGTGGCAGGAATGGATCACAGTGGGGGTCATGGGATTGCAATTCATTTCTAATTTTTTATCTACCCACTTATCACCATCAAAAGATCTAAGGCTAGTAGACTGCGTTTATTGAGAATTAAGAGCATTATTAGTCGACAGATCAGAACTGGCTGCTGGTTATAATTAGATATTATTAGATGTTCTCTCCAATCTTAATCTCTTATATCTATAAGTACTCCTTACTACATAAAGAAATAAACTTTAGAAGAAATCAGTTAGATAGTAGTAAATTCTCATTAAAAGAGGTAGGGTGAGTGTGACATAAACTCTTCTCATTATTTTCAGTTAAAGGAACCAACGCTATGAAACTCCGGACGCTATAATGAGATCGAGGGAAAACATGAAAAGCACAAAGGGAAAACGTTTATAATCAAGATACAGCAAGATCCTGGCTTATTTGATTATATATTTATATATATGTGTGTGTGTGTGTGAGTGTGTGTGTGTGTATGTGTATGTGTATGCATGTATGCAGGTATGTATGTATGTATGTATGTATGTATGTATGCATGTATGTACATAAATGTGTGTGTGTAAGAAAGACAGAGAGAGGGGGAGGAAGAGACCAGCTGACCAGCTTCGATACAGCACAAATCCCGCTGACCTAGTTTTGTCTTCAAGGTTTGGAGAAAGGAAAAACTAACCAGCATTTTACCGCATAGTCAAACATGCAATAAGGGATTACTTGTCCGAATCCAAAGTGCTGCACTTTAGGATCGAAACCCTCCCACCACAACCACCCACCACCTGGAACTTCGTAATTACCAAAACGAATTTATTTATCATTTGCCACCCCGACAAGGTCACGCCTATACACTCCACTTCGCTGCGCTAACTTACTGTCCAACAAGTAATAACCGCCAAACCTCAATTACTTTTTAATGTAGTCACGCTATGCTGTTGCCTCGCCGTTTCATTATTGAGAGACTGGCTGGCTTCGAGTAGTGCACTGAATATCAATGGCCAGATTGCATGCGAAACGAGGAAAAAAGCCTGTGGCACGTAGATCGTCATAGATTTTTACGATGGAAACAAATTAACTGGCTATTCAGACAGTTTTTAAAATAGCAACTCAGCAATTTTTTGTTCCTCATACCGTGCATTGGAGTGAGGTGTATTGACTTATAAATTAGAGACGTGAATTTAAACAGAAGTCTCTTCAAACCATCTCTCCCCCCCCCTCTCTCTCTCTCTCTCTCTCTCTTTCTCTCTCTCTCTTCCTACTTAAAATCTCTTCACGTTTTCCTACGCCTCCGCCCCCAACGCCGACATTCACTTGACGCCTCCGACCCGTCTCTTCGACACCTATTTTTCTATCTTTTTTTTATTTTCTTTCTCTTCTTATAAACTCAATTTCCTTTCTTATTATTCTGCTCTGAACTTTAAACTTCAGTATTTATTATTGTTGATGTTGTTTCAGATGTGTTTATATTGTATTGGGCATTTTATTTTATTTTATTTTATTTTATTTTATTTTATTTTATTTTATTGTACATCGCATTTTTGAAAAAACTCAATCACACTTGTTCTCTACCACCATGTTCTCTATCATAGTGAAGTTGTGGTTGTGGTAATGGGGGTAATGCTGGGGAGGGGTTATGGTGGGGGGGGGGGGTAATGATGGTGGTGGTGGTGGTGGTGGTGGTGGTGGTAGTGGTGGTTTTGGTGGAATTGCTGGAGGCGGTGACGGTGGTAGTTGTGGCTGTGGTGTTATGGTCTTCGTAGTTGATAGTGGTGCTGATGGTGTTGGTGGTGGTGGTGGTGTTGGTGTTAGTGGTGGTGGTGGTGTTGGTGCTTTTCGTCGTGGTGGTCATATTGGAAGATGGTGGTGCTGATAGTGGTGGTAGTGAAGGCAGCGGTGGTGATGGTGTCGGTGGTAGCAGACTACTGCGAGGTTTTCAACTCTCATAGGAGGTACTGCTACAATTGGTGGCACCACTACTACTGCTACTACTACTACTGCTACTACTACTGCTACTACTACTGCTATTGCTACCACTACCACCACCACCACCACCACTACGACGACTCTCAGTACCATCACCACCACTACTACTATCGCCATCACCACCATCACCACCACCATCACTACTACTACTAATTCTTTTCTTCTCACCACCACCACCAACAACACCACAACCACTGCCACCAACACCACCACCACTATTACTACTATTGTATAGCTGTGGTTTGTTTTGCTCCTGGTCAGTTCTGATCAACTTGACGTTCTATCAAAAGGCGTTATTATTATTATTATTATTATTATTTTATGTTTGACTTTTGTTTTGCATTTGTACAAGTTGGATCCAAGTCTCACCCAGAGACCTCAAGAGACAACAAGTTAGAAGTTCATGTAGGTGTTATGCTTAGGATACCATATATTTGGATTTGTACAGTTTTGTTCTAGTGAATGTTTAAGAAACCATTACAGTATTAGATTTATCTGTAGGGAAATATATGGCATGGTAGAAGGCTGTAAGAACTTCTTTATTATCTTTCCTAGACCATTTTTCATCCTTTTTCTTTTGGTTATTTGATGACGAGCATGGATGGCCATCTGTTGGAATATTCCGGTTGTGGGGTATTATTATCATTATTATTATTATTATTATTATTATTATTATTATTATTATTATTATTATTATCAAGGCGGCGAGCTGTCAGAATCGCTAGAACACCGGGCGAAATGCTTAGCGGTACTTCGTCCGTCTTTGCGTTCTGGGTTCAAATTCCGCCGAGGTCGACTTTGCCCTTCATCCTTTCGGTGGGGTTGGATGAAATAAGTACCAGTTACGCACTGGGGTCGATGTACTCGACCTGTCCTCCTCCTCCTCCCCCAAAATTTCAGACCTCGTGCCTATTGTAGAAAGGATTATTTTGATCGTTCATTATTGAGTTCAAACTTCGCCGAGTCCGGAGTCGATAAAACACGTATCAATCAAATACTGGGTTCGATATAATCGACTTCCACCCAACCACCCCCACCCCAATCTCAAGAAATAACTGCTGGCTTTGTGCAAAAATCTAAGACCATTACACACATACACACACACACACACACACGCATAGAGAAACGCATTTTAATGGGAAACAACTTAAAAAACGTAGAATATTGCAACGATTAAATGACGGAGGAAAGAAGAATGATGAGATTAATTATAACGTTAGTCATGTATAATTAGTTAGAAAGTTAATGGGCCAGATAATTAAACTGGTTAACCGTGGTGGGTGTGGACGATGACAGCAGTGGCGGTGGTGGTGGTGGTGGTGGTGGTGGTAGTGGTGGTCGTGGTTTGAGTGGTGGTGGTTTTGAGTGGTGGTGGTGGTGGAGGTGGCTTTGGTTTTGGAGATAGTGGTGGTAGTGGTGGTGGTGGTGGTGGTGGTGGTGGTGGTTTGGTGGTTTGAGTGGTGGCGGTGGAGGTGGTTTTGGTTTTAGGGATAGTGGTGGTGATGGTGGTGAAGTTGGCAGCGTTGGTGATAATATTGGTGGTGGTGGCAGCGGCGGCGGCGGAGGCGGCGGAGGCGGCGGAGGCGGCGGAGGCGGCGGAGGCGGAGGCGGACGTGGCGGCGGCGGCGGAGGCGGCGGCGGAGGAGGCGGCGGAGGCGGAGGCGGAGGCGGAGGCGGAGGCGGAGGCGGAGGCGGAGGCGGAGGCGGACGTGGCGGCGGCGGCGGAGGCGGCGGCGGAGGCGGCGGCGGAGGAGGCGGCGTATGCGGCGGCGGCGGAGGAGGCGGCGGAGGAGGCGGCGGCGGAGGCGGCGGCGGAGGCGGCGGCGGAGGCGGCGGCGGCGGCGGAGGCGGCGGCGGAGGAGGCGGCGGCGGAGGAGGCGGCGGAGGAGGAGGCGGCGGCGTATGCGGCGGCGGAGGAGGCGGCGTATGCGGCGGCGTATGCGGCGGCGTATGCGGCGGCGTATGCGGCGGCGGCGGCGGTGGTTTGGGCGTTGGTGTTGTTACTGATGAGGGTAATGGCAGCGGAGCCAGTGATGCTTGTGGTGTTGATGATGATAGAAGTGGCGGTGGTAGAAGTGGTAGAAGTGGTAGAAGTGGCCGTCCAACTACATCCCGGTCAGCGGAGGATGTGGTAACAGTGCAACCCGCAAAAATCAACAAGTCAAGCATCTCCTGAAAGTTGACTAACAAGATACACAATACGTACGGTGCTGCATAAAGAAATGAATTTTCGTCCGTGGAAACCCCATTACGTGCAGAAGCTAAAACTTGAAGACGCTGACCGCAGAAGTCCAGAACTCCAGAACTCCAAGAAGTCCAGATATCACTCTATGTGATTTTTACCTGTGGGGTTACACAAAAGAGGAGGTGTACAAGACAAAACCTCGCCCACTGGAAAACTTGGAAACATTGATTCAGGAGGTTCTCAATGGCATGCCAGACAACGTCCTTCAGAAGCTTGTTCATTCGATCCTTGGCCATTTCAGGAAACTGGTTGACGCCACCGGTGCTTGCGTTGAAATATGAAGATTTACTTTCATTTTCTCATGTGATAAAGAACATGTATCATTTGTTTCAATAAATTTGTAAAAGGAATATGGATTTTATTAACAATTTTTAATGCCTACTTACTTTTCACCCACCCAGTGTAAGTAATGCCTACTTACTTTGCACCCACCAAGTGTAAGTAATGCCTACTTACTTTGCACCCACCCTCTTTTACTCTTTTACTTGTTTCAGTCATTTGACTGCGGCCATGCTGGAGCACCGCCTTTAAAATATATATATATATATATATGGGAGAATTTACGAAAAAAACAACAGACGAAGACAGGTGGTGTAAACAACAAATGGATGTATTAGTTTAACGCTCGGGAATAGAGAAAGTCTTTGATGTTTCGAGCCTACGCTCTTCAACTGAAAGTAACACGGAAAGAAACAAGGAGAGAAACAAGGAGAAAAAATGTAAATGTAGTGGTCAGTGATCTATCATGGCGATAACGGGTCTTTTTAGTTTCCGTCTAACAAATCCATTCGCAAGGCATTGGTCGGCCCAAGGCAATAGCAGAAGAAACTGTCATGCTCATATATACTTAAATGATAATGTATGTATGTATATATGATTTCTTGTATATATGTATGTATGCATATATGTATAATATATAAGTGTGTGTAAGTAGACAGATAGATAGATAGATAGATAGATAGATAGATAGATAGATAGATAGATAGATAGATAGATAGATGGGTAAATGAATTTCTTATTAGTTGTATTACATAAATATATAACCACGTACACGTTAAGAGAGACCGGAACACGAAGGTAGCTTATATAAATAGCTACGTATATTTAAGAGACACCGGAAGACGAAGTTGTATTAGAGGAATGTGTAAGAACATTGACTGAACAGACGCCGGAACAGCAACTTTTGTGTTGACGACTCGTAGCAATAGATAATAGCAAAAATCGATAGTTAAAAATCACATGTGAACGAGAAAGATATAGATAGCCGTGAGGACGATTCCGGTAAGTGATTGGTACGGGAGGTGTGGGGAGAGAGGGGGTGGGAGAAAGAAAGAGAGAGAAAAAGAGAGGAGAGAGGGGGGGAGAGAGAGGAGATAGAAAGATAGATTGACTGGAGGAAGAATGGATGGACGGCGAGTCAAGTAGCCATGTTAGATAGATAGATAGATAGATAGATAGATAGATAGATAGATAGATAGATAGATAGATAGATAGATAGATAGATAGATAGACAGATAGAGACAGACAGACGTAGTTAGGAGTAAAATATTGAAGCATCAACCCACCAGTTCAAAGGTCTACAGTTCGCATCCATCCTCCAGAACCTTTGGTCGCTTTCGACATTGTTGTTGCTGCTGCAATCGATGTGATGGTCTATAATCTGAGGAACGTGGTCCTTTTCGTCTCCTCTGACCTTGCTGTGCGGTGGAGAAACTGTATTACGAACGCACCGGTGTCCTAAACCCGAAAATTGTGGGTGGAGATCCCGCCCTCTCTCGTCTGTTTAATTCTGCAGAACTCTCATGTGAAAGATAAACACCAGCTATATAAACACGCGGCCTTCGAAGAAACTACATACATACATATATACATACATACATGTATATGTATACATACATATACATGTGTGTGTATATATATATATATATATATATATATATATATATACATACATATATATACACACTTACATATATGTATGTACACGCATACATATATATATATATATATATATATATATATATATATATATATATATATATATATATATATATATATATATATATATATATATATACATATACATACATATATGTGTGTACATAGCTACGCGTGCACGTGCACACACACACACACACACACACACACACAAACGAGTATTTATTATTAACTGGGAGGGTAAGAACTCGTAGTTGAATTGTTAGAGCGCCGAACAAAATGGCTTGCAGTGGCTCTTTACGCTACAGAGAGTTCCAATCACGACACGAGCCACGGTCCTGATTTTTTTTTTGTTCTTTTTTGTTTTTTTTTCAGGGTCGATAAAATAACTACTCGTCTAGTAATGAAGTCGATAAAGTTGACTCAACAAAAGTTGTTGAAGCGACGATGACCAGGGATCGAATATAGTCTGGGAGCAATGATGGCCAGAATTTAACGATGTTGTGGAAGCAATTTTGAGCGACAGAGTGTTGTCTCTTG
>NC_142951.1:33560181-33562681 GCF_046866305.1 Octopus bimaculoides | reverse complement strand
CTCTTTCTCTTCCTCTCTCTCCCCCTCCCTCTCTGCCCTTCTCTGTCTTATTCCGTTTCTATCTCTCATTCTCTCTCTCTTTCTCGTCTATATTTATGCATGTATGCGTGTCTGTGTATGTACGCGTGCGTGTGTGTGTGTACATATATGTATACACACACACACACACATATATATATATAGTACAAAGTACTACAGAATCTCTATCTGTCTATCTCCCTATCTATCTATCTATATATCTATCTATCTATATATATATATATATATATATATAAATGTCCACCCTACTGGTTATCTTTCTCTGCCTATCTATCATTCTATCTAAAGATGCCTTTGGATCCCTATCTATCCTCCTCCTTTCTCTTTATTTACCCTCTTTCTTTTCCTTTCGTCCCTTTCTTAAATTCTCTTGTATTCCCTCCTTTCTCGGCTTTTGTTGTTTTTCGTTAAACATCTACTTTCTCTTTCTCCTCTTTTCGATTCGTCCTCCTCCCTCCCCTTCTTAATCTGCCCTCTCTCTCTCTCTCTCTCTCTCTCTCTCTCTCTCTCTCTCTCTCTCTTTCTCTCTCTCTCTCCTGCCAGTACATCACGCCTTGCTGGTTCCTTCAGTCGCCGTAGGTACTGTAGCTACCATCACCGCTATCACCATCGCAATCATCATCATCATCATCATCATCAATCAGTCATCAATCATCATCGTCATCGTCTTCATCGTATTCACATCTTTTTGTCTTCTTCGTCTTCTTTTTCTTCTCCACCTCTTCCTCTTTTTTTCATCATTATCATCCTCGTCATCATCATCATCATTGTCATCATCATCCCTATTACATCTTCTTTTGTCTCCGTCCCCTCCATTCCATTTCATTCCCAAACCTCCATTCGACCCAAAACTATACTCCAAGTGACCCCCAAATTGCCCAGCCGCAGGACTGAACTCGCGATGTTATTCTTGCAAATCAATAACACTTTCCGAAACTTTTGGCCATGCCTACCCGCAAAAACTGCCCGTCCCTTCCTCTTTCCATCTCTCTCTTTTACACACACACACCCGCACACACGTATGTATGTATGTATGTATGTATGTATGTATGTATGTATGTATGTATGTATGTATGTTTGTATGTATATATACGTTTATATTTATATAAGGGGCATTACTACAGAATAATAATGCCACACACTGGACTTCTCAAAATAAACACATTTTTAGTACCGAATGGCTTCTTGATAAAATTCTTGTAAAAGAGTTTTATCCCCTTTTGAATTTATATGTATATATATGTATACGTGAGTCGTCTTACAGACCATAAGTCAGGGAAAAGATGCACTCCTATATCTGTCAGTAGAATGGTTATATTATCCGAAATGCATAATATCAAATATCCATCACAGCTGGTCTTACCAATCGGTTTCGCATAAAGAATACAATGGAGCGTTAGGTAACAAACCAATTATGTAACTTTGCACTCATCAGAGTTAGCCGATATGGAAGGGAATATGGCAACTGTTCTCTATTGTCAGAGAGTGTCAAGTGGTCACTGTTCTCTATTGTCGAAGAGTGTCAAGTGGTCAGTGGCTGCTGTGAAAAAAGGGGGTGAAACGAAAAAGGACAAGGGGATTAGGTTCGCAGTTATGTCCCTTGGTTGGGTATGCTGTGAAGCCGGTAAGAGTTATCTTGAAGTGGGGATTTCCCGGGGTGTAGGTGTATATAGCTGTGTTCGTTGGTCTGTTTTATTTTCTGTAAGTCGTGGGAGTGGGTATATTAGCGGGCGGTGTGGAATGTGTGTGTAATGTCTAATGTATATGTAGGATGGAGGTGTCTATGTATGTGGGGGTTCAATTTGTGTGCAGGGGTATGTGTTGGGAGTGGTGTCCGCTTTATAAGGGTTTGCATGTGTGTACATGAGTGCATTACTGTGTGCCTGGGTCAAACCCTTTTTGCTGGACACGAGGGCATTGGTGGAAGGTCGTTGACGGAAGGCCGTTGACGGAAGGTCGTTGACGGAAGGCCGTTGACGGAAGGTCGTTGACGGAAGGTCGTTGACGGAAGGCCGTTGACGGAAGGTCGTTGACGGAAGGTCGTTGACGGAAGGCCGTTGACGGAAGGTCGCTGACGGAAGGTCGCTGACGGAAGGTCGCTGACGGAAGGTCGCTGACGGAAGGTCGCTGACGGAAGGTCGCTGACGGAAGGTCGCTGACGGAAGGTCGCTGACGGAAGGTCGACAGAAACTTAAGGGCCGAGAGTGTCATGAGTTCATAAGCGTCAGCGCATGAAACTCTTGGCCCCTGAGCCACTCTATAACTTCTGTCGATTATTTATTTTTAAAAAATGTATATATATTCATGTTTGGAGTTCTATTTTCCTGTTTGCATTACCAAACGTCTATCTATCTATATATATATATATATATATATATATATATATATATCGAATAACACACACGTTTCTGTCTTCTTTATTTCTACCTCTTCATCTTCTTCTTCTGCCTCCATCCTCATC
>NC_142951.1:33552681-33555181 GCF_046866305.1 Octopus bimaculoides | reverse complement strand
GTGTGGGTGCGTGTATAGAATATAAGCTTGTGCAAATAAGTAATCATTGTCTTGTACCTCCGGTTCGCACGCGCACTGACGTATACTTATAGCATATACATATAAATCTACACACACGCATAAAACTATTTATGCACATACATACATACATACATACATACATATATATATATATATATACATATATAATATATATATGTATAAGTATGTATGTACGTATGTAAGTATGTATGTAAGTATGTATGTATGTATGTATGTATGTATGTATGTATGTATGTGTGTGTGTGTGTGTATGCGTGTATGTATGTATCTGTCCATTTATGTGTGGTGTTGTTTACATAATTATATTAGCGAGAATGGAGGCGTATTATCCAGACCAGACAGAAGGTAACTGATTTTTGCCAAACCTATTTAACAAACATATGTTTCTCAGATCACAGAAGTAAATTTTATAAACACACACACACACACACGCGTATATATATACAAATGTATGCAAGTATATACATATATATATATATATATGTATGTATGTATATACATGCATATAAAATGTACGTGTGTACATACATGCATACATGCATGCATACTTACATATATACATACATACACTCCCACACACACATACATACATACATATACATGCATACATACACACACAAACACATGCATACGTACATACATATTGAATCTGAAGCCGTTCCGAACTAATACGCGTAACCTATCATCAGACAATAAACTTTACACACACACACACAAATACATACATACATACATACATACATACATACATACATATATATATAGAATGTAAATAAGTAACAAGGATGTTCAGGCTTCAATACATTACGGCCGTTTCGAGCGGCTCCATTTAATCGATCAATGAAAATGGTATATCAACTGGTATATCAACTGTGGACATTAATTCAGTGATTCATAGATAGCTATTTAAATTTGATATTGCCTCAGTCGCGTGTAGCGGACAATAAACTAAAGTGAATATAAATAGCTTAATGTCGTGTGTGTGTGTATGTGTGTGTGTATGTGTGTGTGTATGTGTGTGAAATCGACAGGAAGTGATTGACGCCATGTTGAACGGTTGCAGCTTATTTTAAGATCAATTACAAAGATAAAAATTGTACGAAGAGCAAAATGGCGCAAATATTCTGAATAAAAGGGAAAGAAATGATAATAATAATAATAATAATAATAATAATAATAATAATAATAATAATAATAACCGTTTCTGCTGCCTGAAGAAGAAGAAGAAGACGAAGAAGAAGAAGAAGAAGAAGAAGAAGAAGAAGAAGAAGAAGAAGAAGAAGAAGAAGAAGAAGAAGAAGAAGAAGAAGAAGAAGAAGAAGAAGAAGAAGAAGAAGAAGAAGAAGAAGAGACGCCTCTATAACAGCTTTCAAAACGCCATAGTTATTAATACGTAGCCGACCTCTGTATGATTGACCATAACTATGTAGAGAGATGTAAACGAAAATCTCTTAATAAAACCCGGTGTAGTCTTTCTGCTATAAAACCTTTGCAGCTAATTTACGGATCCGCTGAGAAAAGAGCGATGCTATTAAATGATATACGTAGCGGCGAGCTTAAAGACTGGGCACAGCGTCGGTCGGTTAATGGAAGCCAGGGCTGGGTTTGTATCGTCAGAGCTTTTCATCAGCTAATGGACTGGCGATAAAGGCGGAGTTATAGCCACAATCAAAGAATCGATCAAATGTTATATGAACTAACGAATATCTTAGTCGAAAATCACCCAATCAATCCGTTGATTACACATTCGATAATACAATATTACATACATATGCGTGCGTTTCTCTGTGTGTGTGTGTGTGTGTGTGTGTGTGTGTGTGTGTGTGTGTGTGTGTGTGTGTGTGTGTGTGTTTATGTCCGTGTATGTCCACCACCACCACCACCATTTGACAGCCAATGTTGGTGAATTTTACGTCACCGTAACTTGGCGGTTCGACAAAACAGTGACCGATAGAATAAGTACCAGGCCTTTAAAAAGTAAGTCCTGGGGGCGATTCGTTCGACGAAAATTCTACAAGGTACTGCTACAGCATGGCCGCTGTCTAATGACTGAAATAACTATAAGGTGAAAGGTATATGTATATATGTATGTACGCATGTATGTATGTATGTACGTATGTATGTATGTATGTATGTGTGTGTGTATATATGTATGTGTGTATATATATATATATGTATATATGTATATATCTATTATATATGCACATATGCATATATATATATGTATATATATATATATATATGAATGTATCTATAGATATAGGTGTGTGTGTATGTATACATATGTGAATGTATATCTATATCTATATATATATATATATATATATATATATATATATATATATATATACACACAAATATATGTGTGTGTGGCTATTGTGAAAGGTGGACTGACACATGGCTATAAAATAAAGAACAGTAAGCAATTTGACAGGGCAAGCAGTTCACTGTGAGCCGT